>NC_045732.1:58339571-58530989 GCF_009834535.1 Camelus ferus
AGTCCCCCCCAATCTAACTGAACTCACAGTTCTCCTGTTGGACTTTTTTCCCAGTCAACAATATCAACATTTTTTTTTTCATATTGTATCCTTCTATCTCCTCAGAGAAGGAAGTGTCATTTAATTGACATGGGGAATTTATTCCATATAATGGGTGAACGGTTTCAAAATAGCATATTCAATATAAATTGGCTGCTTTTGAGAATAAGCATTAAATTTAATGGTAAAACTTTCAGTCCAAAAAGTTAGGCAAGGCAAAATAAAATAAAACAAAAGGCAACAAACAAACAAACAAACAAACAAAAAACAGTTAAGAGGTTTGCAGGTGGTCTTAACTTGAATGTAAATGAGAACTATTTTTTTATCTTAGTATTTTTATTTTTTTAAAACACCTTTATTGTGGTATGATTCCTTACAGTAAACTATACATATTTCAGATGTACAATTTGATGAATTTTGAAAGATATATACACCTATGAAACCACCACCACAATCAAGAGAGCTAATATTTCCATCACTCCCCAAGAGGAGCAAATTTTGAATTCCCAATTTATCCCTTCCCAACTCCTCTACCCCCTGGTAACCATAAGTTTGTTAAATAAGAACTACTTTTATAGAGGGGGCCTATGTATCATTTATATCTGATAAAGTATAATATAATTAATGACAGGACATAAGGAACAAGTGCAAGAAATTTAGTTCCAAACGTTAGCAATAATTGTTCCTATCCATAGAAGAGAGTTCACTAGTATGTTAATGTTCTAAGGCTAATGCCACCCTAAACAAAGACAGGCTGTGAAACTTGAAGTCAACTTTTTTCTAAAGTCACTGAATCAAAAAATTATGAATGGGCCAGTAATAGGAGAAATTATAAAACTCTAGGTCTTGCTTAAATGAAGCTCTGATAAGTGCCAGGTGTTTTATCTACATTATCTATCAAAATTTTCCAAGATAGCCATAAATGAAAAATTACTACTACCCCAAATTTAGAAAGGAGAAGAGTGGAATTCTAAAAGTTCCTGCAAATGGCCCAAGGACACTCAGCTACTAAATGCCTGAACAAGAATGTAACCCAGGTCTGTCCTAACCAAGAGGCTATCTTCTTTTAACTGTGTCTTTCTTCTAACAACTTTCTAAACCTAAGAGTTGTGAGACTCAGGTTGTGGTAAATAGTATTTGTAACAGTTTTATGGAAAGATTGAAAAGAGCTTTATGGAATTTTTGGAAAATAGTCCTAGAAAGTTAAATGGCATTGGCTCTTTATTCCTTGCTTTCTCATCTAGAGAATGAGATTGTTAAGATTTCCACATATTATTTATGATTCTTTCCCACCTTGAACATTCTAGAATTTTATGATTCAGGAAATTTTCATAACTTTTAGTAGAAAAATGCAACTTGTGCTAAACTTCACATGCTATTCGTATGCTTTTACCTGACTTTATGATCAAATGGCGAGTTGACAGAGACTGTCATTAATCTTTAAGTACAATATTAATATAAAAGCAGACAAAAATAATGTATTCTCTATATTCTGCTAGGAAAAAAATTAAAGTTGAGGAAACTAAACTTAGAAACTAGAGTATATATCTAAAAGGATATATAAAATATAATAAAACACATGAGAGAAACAAATTATTATCCGTATTTGCATTAAAACTGTGCATGAATACATCAGCAGAAAAAAACACCCCTAATTCCCCAAACATGTACACATACCACACACACACACACCACACACAAACACACACACACACACACACACACAGAGTGAAAAAAGAACAGAGTTAAATTTTTATATTTTCCTCTATTTTTATAAACTTTTAAAGGGAGTTTACAGAATCCATATTTGACCAATGGTTTCTAAAAAACTTGAAAACTAAATACTGCTCAAATTACTGATTTTCATGAGAGCACCTGATAATTTGTTATAAACAATTTTTTAACTCATTATATTTGAAGTGTTTAATGGATAGGCACGGTCTGTTGTTTTTAAACTATCTGAGGTGTTATCATTTTTTTAATGGTACAAAATAGTGAGCTTCATTTATGATCAAACATAAAAAATTTTCTTAGGAAATAATGTCAGTAGCATTTCAACTTTTATTATTTATTCAGGGTGCTGGTGGTGCTTTGTTCAAAGACTCAGGTATATAAAAATTAAAAATATATACATTATTTATATATATTACATATGTGTGTGTGTTTATATATATACTAGCCCTTCTAATAATTACTAATGATGTAAATGTGGAAAGTTTGAAGATAAATCTTCCCATGAATAATATGCTGGCTCCTATCTTTCTGATTATTATTTTTAATTGAATGAAAAGCTATATAAAATAAAATTTACCATTTTAACCATTTTAAAGCATAAAACCCAGGTTTTTTTTTTTAGTGTATCCATTTACAATGTGCAACCATCACCACTATCTAGTAACAGAACATTTTCATAACTCTCAAAATAAATGATGTATTCTTTAAGCATCCACCCCTTATTTCCTCCAGTTCTTGCACCACCTCCAGACCTTGGGCTCCACTAATCTACTTTCTGTTTCTATTGATTTCATTATTCTGGAAAGTGCCATCATATACCGATTGCTTCTTTACTCTGGCTACTTTAACTTAGCCTTTTTTAAGCCTCATCCAAGTTGTAGCAAATGTCACTACTTCAGTACTTTTTATGACTAAATAATATTCAATTTATGAATATACTACATTTTGTTTACTCATTTATTGGTTGATAGATACTTGGGCTGTTTCCACTTTTTGGCTATTATTAATAATGGTACTCTGAGCATTTATATACAAGTTTTATGGGGAAGTATGTTTTTAATTTCCTTGAGTATACACCTAGGAGTAGAAGTACTGGATCATATATTACTTCTGCTTAACTTTTTGAGGAACAGACAAATAGTTTTCCATATCAGCTACACCATTTTACATTCCCACCAGCAATACATGAGGGTTCACATTTCTCCACATCCTCTTGAGCTCTTGCTGTTTTCTGCTTTTTTGATTCTACTTATCCCAGTGAATGTAAAGTGGCATCTTACTATGGTTTTGATTTGCATTTCTCTAATGAATAATGATGCTGAGCATCTTTTCATATACTTATTGGTCATTTGTATATCTGTTTTATATAAATGTCTATTTAATTCCTTTGCTTATTTTTAAATTTTTTGTCCTTTTGTTAAGTTTTAAAATTTCTTTATATATCTGTATACTACACCCTTATCAGATACACGATTTTAAAATGTTTTCTTTCTGTCTGTAGATAGCTTTTTCACTTTCTTGATAATGACTTTTAATACACAAAAGTTGGTAATTTCAATGAACTCTAACTTATCTATTTTTTATTTTTTAAATTTTTTTAACTTTTTTTATTGAGTAATAGTCATTTTACAATGTTGTAAAATTCTAGTGTAGAGCACAATTTTTCAGTTATACATGAACATACATATATTCATTGTCACATTTTTTCCCACTATAAGCTACCACAAGATCTTGTATATATTTCCCTGTGCTATATAGTATAATATTGTTTATCTATTCTGAATTTTAAAATCCTAGTCTGTCCCTTCCCACCCCCCACCCCCTTGGAAACCACAAGTTTGCATTCTATGTCTATGAGTCTGTTTCTGTTTTGTATTTATGTTTTGTTTTGTTTTTTTCTTTTATTGCTTGTGTTTTTCATATCATTTTAAGAAACTTATGTAACTCAAAGTAACAGAGTTTTATTTGTTTTCTTCTAAAAATGTTATAGTTTTAGCTAGTATGCTTATGCATTTGATTAATTTTGTTAATATTTGTATATAGTTTGACATAGGGATCTAAATTTTTTCTTTTGCATGTGGATATACAGTTGTCCCAGCACCATTTATTAAAACATAATTCTTTTCCCATTGAATGGCATTGGTACCTTGCAGAAAAATCAAGTGACCATAAATGTATTTGACTTATTGTACTTTTCAATTCCATAATATCTTTTTGTAATTTCCAATTGTGATTTATCTGTTGATGCTTTATTGATATTCTCCATTTATTGACTGATACTCTCTACTTCATAAGACATTGATCTCATGATTTAATTTAGTTATTTGGGCATGATTTACTTCAGCTGTTTTAACTTATTTGAATTAGCTGATTTAAAGCTTTTGTCTAGTAAGTCCAATATTAAGTCTTCCTTGGGAAAGTTTCTATTAATTGTTTCATTCCCTGTATATGGGCCATATTAAAACTGAGCAGGACCCTATGGGGCCCTCCCAGGTACAAAAGCCTTTCCATGTCCCCCATTTCTTGTTTGTAGGTGGTTTCAGCCTCCTAGACCTTTCCTAAGTTCCAAAGGGCAAGTTCAAACAGTTACTAATTAGGAGAGTGAGGGAATGCAGAAACAAAAAAAAGGCAGTCAAGAAACATTTGTGCAGGGATAGAACAGGGTCCTGGTTCCTCCTCAAGGGGTGTACAAAACAACCTGAGACATGTCTCTGAGTTCTTCTGTAAGAACTAAGACCCCCACTCAGGTGGAGGATGGTAACTTTAGGCTAAGAACAAGCATGTGGACTCCAGACTGGTTGGAACCAGAAAGCTGATGATTAAGATTCCTGGGTCACCACCCTGCTACCACACTACCAATGAATCAGAGGAAGATCATACATGCCACAGACTTCCCCAAAATTTTGCCTATAAAATTCTTCCCCCCAAACCATTGGAGAGTTCGGGTCTTTTAAGCATGAGCCGCCCCCTTCTCACTGCTTGGCCATTGCAGTAAACCTTTATCCCCTCCAAATTCCAATATTTCAGTCTGTTTGGCCTCAGTGTGTTGGGTTTGAGAATAATACATTCTTTTTACTTTGTCTGCTTTGTAATTTTGGTTGAAAACTGGGCATTTTGTATATTGTAATGTAGTAACCCTGTAAATTTGATTCTCCCCAGTCCCAGGATTTACTGCTGCTTATTGTAGCTGTTGTTACTTGGATTGATTGTTTAGTGAGTTTTTTCAAACTAATTTTGTAATGTCTGTACTCTCTGTCATGTGTGGATACTGAAGTTTACGTTCTGTTAGATTAGTAGTCAGCTAATGATCTGACGGAGGTTTCCTTAAATATGTGAAACCAAAAAACCTCCCAGTCTTTTCAGTTGAGTTATCTGTCTTGGGGCATGTTAGGTAGTTAGATAAGTGGGGGCACCAGGCAGATAGGTGGAGGAGACAGAGAATGGGCCAGAAGATGGTGTCATGCCCACCTCCAGCATAAAGGGACTTTTCTTCTAAATGAGTGCCAGCACAAAACTGGTTATAACCCGACAGCCATGATTGTGAGGTAGCAGAAAAGACTTAACCAGACACGAATAATGTTCATTGCATTATAATTAACATTTCGGTTTAGGGTCCCCCACCGCCACCATGGGTTTTTTTCTGTGTACACCATGGGTGAGGACATGCGCAAAGGGGCCAAATATGACTAAGCACTTCAAGGACAAGAGCCCTCAATCAATCAAGAAATCACCTCTAAGCGAGGGTATAAGAGTAAGTGGAGACAAAAACTGCCACTTTTCCTCTCTTGGATCAGCCCACCTCCCGTTCTTGGAAGTGTAATGTATTTTTCCTTGTTTCAATAAATCTTTTAAAACCTTTCACTGCACAATGCACTGTCTCCTGATTGCAAACTTGTCTTTCCGGTATGACAAGAACCAGGGTCTTTACCTTTTGGGGTAACAGGGCATACCTTCAACACTTAGCCAGACAGTTTATAAATCTGCTTTAGCCTTCATGTATTGCTTGCACAGACCGTGAAGGTCAGTCAGATCTTAGGACCTTCTCAGGTGTTTCCTGAGCCTGTGCACAACCCTGGGAATGCCTGGGTATGTTCTAAGTTTCTATGAATACTTCTGAGTTTTTCAAAGCCCTATCGCTCAAGGCATCTCATCTTCAAGCCTTTCCTTCCAAATTTTCTGGTTAGTCTATTGTGTTCCCCTACTGTTACCAATTGCCCCAGGCAGCAGCGGCTGATACATTTGACTATAAACTTTTTTCAGGATATGCCTTCCTAAGAAGCCACTCCATCACTGAGAGATTCTGAGTTAGGCAATAGCAGTCTAATTGAGATTCAGCCAGTTTTTCATGATTAAGCATTCTCCTGGTTGCTGCAAGCTGTTGGTTAGCTTCCAGAGACAGAAAAGGTTGATGATGACAGTTTTTGTTTTTTTTTTTTTTTTTGCCAATTTTTTATGACTTTTATGGAAGGGCAGAGTTTTGAAATTCCTTACTGCATCATTTTGACTAACATTGTCTCTGATAAAGCTTTGCAGTACCTTTTCATTTTTTTTCATAGCTTCATAAATTTCTTCTCCATTCTCATCTTCAGTAAATTTGTTATTGACCTCACCTTTTATTGCCCTTAGCCTCAGGAACAACCCTGAGTGTACTTAGGACCTAAAAGTCACCTATAATAATTTGCTCTATTCACAATTAGAAAAAAACATTATTTTCCCTTGAAGTTTTCAGTACCTATATTCAAAAAAGTGACTTGTGAGAAAGATACAGAGACAGAATATTTTGAAAGGGGCCTTAAATTTCACCATATAGTCAGCTGTTTTCTATGTTTTCACATAAAGAAGTGGGAAGTGAGCTAACATCTTGTGAATACTTTTTCAGTGAAGGAGTAGGAAAGGAAATAACATCCCTGAGGCTAAAACTGTTTGCTGATTCTTTCTAAGAAATCCTGCAGTCTGCTTTCTCTCCCTTACTGCTTTTGTGCTAAACTATCCCCAAACTTCTCCCTTACATTCTTTACAATAGTTTTAACTCAGAGGCTGTGCTCCAGGAAGAATGTAATGCACAGATCCTCTGCAGTTCCCCCATGATGCAACAACTGCCCATGACACTGCCCAAGACACTGAGGTTAAGAGGAATGAAGCAGCACCATGTAAAGCACCCTCATTGTTACCACATTTTCTGATCCATCCAGTTTTCCTATAAAACTTCAAGACCTCGACCCCAAGATGGATTTGTTAGGCAGTTAGATAGAAATGAGCACTGGGCAGGGGGAGGGGGAGGGAGCAACCCAGAAAATAACAGTACACCTGCATTCAGAATAAGGGGCTCCAAAAACTTTTACTTTCCCTAAATGAGGGCAAGCAAAGAAGCCAGCTAGGATCAAACACTGCGGCTGCACAGTATGGAGAAGGACCCAGCTTAACTTGACACAATGCTCATTGTAATGTATTTAACTTTGCAGTTTGAGCCCTCTCTCGTAGGTTTCTTTGTGTGCATCATGGGTAAGAGCATGCAGAATAGGGATGGGCGTGCCTGAGCACAAGGCACCTGAGCCATGAATCAACCAATTAATTATAAAAATGCCCACTAAGCCAGGATATAAAAACCAGAAAAACAAAGGGGCAGCGCCATTTTTCACCTCTTGGATTGGCCCACCCCCAATTCTAGGGGGTGTAATATATTTTACTACTGTTTTACTTTACTAATAAAGTGTTGTTTATATCACACTTTCTGTCTCTCATTAAAAATTCTTTTTTGGGGGGTGACTAAGAACTGAGGTAATTCTTGTTTCCCTCCTCTCGGTAACATATTCACAGTCTCTAAGGCACTAGCCTGCTGTGACTCTCCTTTGCTTGGCAAAGCCATAAAGCTGTTCTTTTTCTCTCCAAACTCTGCCCGAGTCTCAATTTGGCTTTTGGGTTACAGAGGCCAGTTTTGCAGCAACACCTATACAAAGAGCTTTACATAGGTGATATCTCACAACAATCTTGAGGTCACTGTTATTATTCAAAAGGTAGTTGTATTAGTTTTCTATGGCTTCACATCAAACCACCCAAAGCTTATTGGCTTAAAATAGCACTCATTTATTATCTCACAGCTCTGTGGACCAGAAGTCCCTCATGGTGTGCTCAGAGTACCAAAAGACTAAAATCAAATAAAAATAAGATGCCAGGTGTTGAGGTGGTCAATTAAAACGGTGAGCCAAATCAAAGAAATAATCAAGCTTCAATTCATTTACTGTGATAGCATGAGCAAGAGGCCAAAAAGAAAACTGATGTTCATATCCCCCATTCCATTTTTCTCTACAAAACTGCACTGCGTGAGGGTCAGGTGACATCCAAATAGGGAAAACTGTCTCCCTGACAAAGGTACTGAACAAAAGGATCTGCCTTTTTATGGTCCCAGGGGATGAAGGGTAAGAAAGGGGAAAGGGCTAGGAGTGGAAATATGCTAAGTCAGATTGGCTAGGGCCCACTGATAAGGAGTTCTCAGTGGAGGTGACTGAAAAGTACTCAGCTGAGGCTTACCTCAATAAGGAGACTTCTGAATGGAAGTGTCTGAGCTAGGAATATGTAATGAGCAATATGCATATGAGCATGGCCAGCCCTGGAGGCCTCAGCCCTTGACTGCAATTTCCTCTACAGACTGTAACACACTGGCTGTGTACCAAGTCATAGGTGGGGAGGGCAGCTCTTGTCCCATAAGACCTTCCAGTTAAGTCTTTGTAATTGCCTGTGGTCAGACCTGAAAATCACACAAAGGATTTTGGCCAGGAGAGTCAGAGTCCTCATTAAGGTGTCAGCCAAGTTTTCATGTGGTGGCTTTGAGGAAAAATATGCTTTCAAGTGCATTCTTGTTAGCAGAATTTATCTCCTTGCAGTTGTAGGGCTGAGGTTTCTGTTTCCTTGCTGTCTGTAAGCCAGGGGCCACTCTTAGTTCTTAGAAGCCACCCACAATGTCACATCAAATTCTTTTCATGCTTCAAATGTAGAATTTCCTCTTTTTTAACCTGTAAGAGGAAGCACTGCTTTTAAAGTACCCATGTGATTTGATCAAGCCCTCTCGGATAGAATCCCTACTTTAAAGTCAACTGATTTTGATCTCTAATAACATTGGCTAAATCCCTTCACAGTGGTGTCTAGACTAGTGTTTGAATAATTGGCTGAGGTGTGTGTACACTAGGTTCTGGGAATCCTGGGAGACCATCTTAGAATTCTATCTATCACACCAGTTTTGTATCTATTTTATGGAAATTAAATTTTCTACTAGCTCTGAAATAAACATGGAAGATGCCATCACTAGTCCTAAGAGTAAGACCAGCACTAATTTTCAAACACCTTGAAAGACACTCTTTAATTATAAATGCAGTATCTAAAAAAAATTCAGGTAAAGACTATTCACAAAAAGAGATATATAAGTTTTCAAGAAATGTAAATATGACTTCATATATAATTACATAAACATAAATTAGAACAATGATATAATATTTTTAACCTTTACAACTTCCCTGTTTTTGATATGGAAATAAGATATTCTCATAGATTGATTTTGGTAGTAAAATTTTGGCAATTTTGAACTTCACATCTGTAGTCATACTGTCCATAGAATTTGATCCACTAATTGCATATTCAAGCTTTTTTATTCTGAGGAAGTAATCAGAACTAACTGCAGAGATTTCCATGAAAGATATTTATCCCAATGTTTTTACAGTAGTAATCTCCATTTTTTCAGTAGTAAACACCAGTAAAAGATGATGGTGTGGAGAAATAAACTGAAAATTTTAATACTAGAAATTGATTATATAAATTTGGCCATATACTAGCAAAGTAGTACTAAATATGGGGTGGGGAAACTGAGAAGAGTTTAATGAAGTTGTTATTTACAAAGTTAAATTAAGGCTTAAGAGAAACTAACAAAGGATGGTGAAGCTACCTGACACCTAAAGCATCAGGAAGCCATTATCTGAAAGTGCAAGATAAGGGAGAATTTCCGAGAACCCAGAAAGAGAGGGCTATAGCTAGGGGAAAGAAGCACTCAATAGGAACTCTGTCCATTGGTTGAGGATAGCAGCTTGCTACCTATTGGAGCCTGTTATGGGGAACATGAAGATGTACATAGTCCAGTCTCATTTCCCCCTTGTCCTCCAGTATCCCCATAGTGTCTGCCTTTGTTGAAACCCAACTAGAAGCCAGAGAACTAGATACAGATCATATATGGTAGGTTCCTGGAGGACACAGAATAATGGAAAAGTGTGGAGACTAGGTCTGAGGGAGGAAATAGAGAATATTCAGCAAAGTAACTATTTTTAGCTCTCAGCATGCACTCTTGTTGTTTGTCCAGTGGAAACATTTATGTACACTACAAAAGAGACACATAAATCCCATCAGCTATATTATCATTTATTGGTGATATCAATCCACTTATATTTTTATGTTAAAGCTAAAGCATTAGCTATCACCAGTACTTTCTATATAGCATAGAATAATGAGGGTGGAAGGCAAATACATGACAATTGGCTGCTATAATTCCTGCTTCTGTTGATGGTCACAAGGCCTAAACTGCTAATTATATCTCACTTCTTTCAACCTTTATCCTGCAATCCCTTCTCTTCTTTTTCAATTGACAGCATAATGGGGCCACAATTGTCAAGGGAAGAACTGCTTCCAAAATAATAGATCCAGTATTTTGTTTCCTAATGGAATGTTCCTTTACTTAGGCATTGAGGCTCCAAACCTAGTGAGCCTAAAGTAATTGTAAGTGAAGGTCACTGGAAAAGGAAGTGAAAACAATCATTAAGTGGGTGATTTAGCAAAATATTGAAGGCCTAATTTTATCCCATGTTTTTCTGGGGGAGGGTTATAAGATTTATTTATTTACTTTTAAATGGCAGTACTGGGGATTGAACCCAGGGCCTCACGCATGCTAAACACACACTCTACCACTGAGCTATACCCTTCCCCACACCCTATCTTTTAATTCCAAGTCTTTTGCATTATTGTTATGGGAGATATAATACTCTGTGTTCAACGATGAGTTAAGGCTTACACTTCTTCCATTTAGACAACACAGGATGTTATCTCCTAGGTTTTAACATATATGAGCCTTTAGAAGTCCCTTCCACCATTCTATCAAGCAATACTTTTGTGTTGTATGACACAAGTTACAGCAAGTAAAACACGTTATGTTTGAAGCTATTGCTGCCCTTCTTTTACCGTAACCATAAAATCCCTTGTAAATGATGATGATGTGTAGGATATTGTGGTAACTGATAGCATATTTTATAAACCATTAATATTTGTGCCAGTAGATGTGTTCCACAAATGGAGGGCAAATATGTATCTAAAATACATTTCTATTCCTAATGATGTTCTTCATCATTACTTCTAGGTAGAAAGGTTCCATTTTTGCATTGTTTTATTTTATTTTGTTTGCTCGTTTTTTGTACTGTGATTTTATTTATTTTATTGTGATGAGGTACTAAATATGAAATCTACCTTCAAAAAAATTTTAAGTGCACAATAGAGTATTATTAACTATAGGTACAATGTTGTACATTACATCTCTAGAACTTATTCTTGCATAATTGAAACTTTATCCCCTTTGATTAGCAATTTCTCATTTCCCCCTCCTCCTCCAGTCCTTGTTAACCACCATTCCACTATTCGATTCTATGAGTTTGATTTTTTTTTTTTTTTAGATACCTCATATAAAACAAATCATGCAGTATCTGTCCTTCTGTGACTGGCTTATTTCACTTAGTGTGTCTTCAAGGTTCATCAATGTTTTTTAATACTGCAGAATTTCCTTCTTTTTTAAGGCTGAATAGAATTTTATTGTATGAATATGACAGTTTTTTTAAATCCACTCATCCACGAATGGACATTTAGCTTTCACATCTTGTATATTGTGAATAGTGGTGCAATGAATTGTGGCACTAGTATTTCTTTGAAAACCTGATTTTAATTCTTGTGGATAAATATTCAGAAGTGGAATTGCTAAATCATATGGCAAGCCTATTTTTAATTTTCTGTGGAACCTCTATACTGTTTGCCAATATTGTGTTGAGAATTTTTCCATTTATGTTCAACAGAGATATTAGTCTGTAGTTTTCTTGTAGTGTCTTTATTTGGTTTTGGATTTATGGTAATGCTGGCCTGGTAAAAATCTGAGGAGGGGAGGAGTATTATTTCTTCTTTAATACTTTGGAAGAACTTGAGAAGGATTAGAATTAATTATTCTTTAAATGTTTGATAGAATTCACCCATAAAACCATCTGGTCATGGGATTTTATTTTGGGGGAAGTTTTTGATTACTTTTTTTTAAAATTTATTTTTTTAACATTTTTTTATTGAGTTATAGTCGGTTTATAATGTAGTATCAATTTCCAGTGTAGAGCACAATTTTTCAGTCATACATGAACATATATATATTCATTGTCACATTCTTTTTCTCTGTGAGCTACCACAAGATCTTGTATATATTTCCTGTGCTATACAGTATAATCTTGTTTATCTATTCTACATATGCCTGTCAGTATCTACAAATTTCGAACTTGCAGTCTGTCCCTATCCACCCTCCTCCCCCTTAGCAATCACAAGTTTGTATTCTATGTCTATGAGTCTGTTTCTGTTTTGTATTTATGTTCTTTTTTTTTTTTTTTTTTAGATTCCACATATGAGCGATCTCATATGGTATTTTTCTTTCCCTTTCTGGCTTACTTCACTTAGAATGACATTCTCCAGGGACATCCATGTTGCTGCAAATGGCATTATGTTGTCATGTTTTTAGGGTGGAATAGTATTCCATTGTATAAATATACCACCACGTCTTTATCCAGTCATCTGTCGATGGACATTTAGGCTGTTTCCATGTCTTGGCTATTGTAAATAGTGCTGCTATGAACATTGGGGTGCACGTGTCATCCTGAAGTAGATTTCCTTCTGGATACAAGCCCAGGAGTGGGATTCCTGGGTCATGTGGTAAGTCTATTCCTAGTCTTTTGAGGAATCTCCACACTGTTTTCCATAGTGGCTGCACCAAACTGCATTCCCACCAGCAGTGTAGGAGGGTTCCCTTCTCCTCACAGCCTCTCCAGCATTTGTCATTTGTGGACTTTTGAATGATGGCCATTCTGGCTGTTGTGAGGTGATACCTCATTGTAGTTTTGATTTGCATTTCTCTGATAATTAGTGATATTGAGCATTTTTTCATGTGCCTATAGATCATTTGTATTTCTTCCTTGGAAAATTGCTTGTTTAGGTCTCCTGCCCATCTTTGGATTGGGTTGTTTATTTTTTTCTTATTAAGTCATATGAGCTGCTTATATATTCTGGAGATCAAGCCTTTGTCAGTTTCATCTTTTGCAAAAATTTTCTCCCATTGCATAGGTGGTTGTTTTGTTTTGTTGATGGTTTCTTCTGCTGTGCAGAAGCTTGTAAGTTTCATTATGTCCCATTTGTTTATTCTTGGTTTTATTTCTATTGCTTGGGTAGACTGCCCTAAGAGAACATTTCTGAGATGTATGTGAGATAATGTTTTGCCTATGTTTTCTTCTAGGTTTATTGTATCTCATCTTATGTTTAAGTCTTTGATCCATTTTGAGTTTACCAATATCTCTTGGCTCTTCTTTATAGCTTTAATTTCATTTTTGACGTATTTTATATCTCTAAACACTATCTCTTTTAGTTCTTTCAGTATTTTGATCATTCCTTTTTTGAAATCTTGATCTAGTAGGCCATCAACGTCTATTTCATTGATCATTCTTTTAGGGGATTTCTCTTGTTCTTTTAATTGGGAGTGGTTCCTCTGCTTCTTCATCTTGCGCATATCTCTCTGGCACTGTGGATTATGGAGTATCAGTTGTCTATTGTGGTCCTTAAGGAGTTTATTTATTTATCTATCCAAAGCCTATGCAGGAATAAAACTTAAAAAAAAAAAAAAGAGAATTTTAAAAGAAGGGAGAGGAAAAAAAGGTTTGAAAACAGTGTATAATCAGTAACAGAAGAACAAGTTGAAGCAAAATAGCAATTGAGTTGAGACATCTTTTAAAAAACCTTAAAAAAAGGAGAAAAGAACAAAAAAAAATTTGAAGCCTGAGTGTAATCAATAACAGGAGATCAAAACCAAGAGAAATAAAAATGAAATGAGGTGGATTTCAAAAAGTAATAATAAAAATATTTTAAAAGAAAAATTTCAAAGAGATTAAAACTGGAGACATATACAATTATTTAAAAAGTAAGAATTAAAAAGGTGATAGAAAATATAACAGATAAAAAGAGAAAAACAGAAAGAAAAAAAAAAAAAGGGATGTGTTCTCGCGAAGACTGTGGGCTCTTAATGATTTTATCAAGAAGTCTTTCTGTCTTTGCCCTGCTGCGCGAACTCAGCTCGCTGCTTCCAGAGGCCCTCTGTTGGTGCCCCTGTTCTGTGCTCCTCCCATTGCACAAGTAGTAGTCAGCAAGTAGATCGCACCCCCCTCCCAACACTGCAGTCAAGTGTTGTGCTCCTACTGGGTGGGCAGGCGGGTCACGCCCCCCTCCCTTTCGCCACGTCGCGCAGGGTAGGCGGGCAGGTCGTGCCCCCTCCCAACAGCTTGGTAGGCTGTGGGTCACTCCCCCTTCCATCAGGGAAGATGGTGGAACAGCCCTACCCCTGCTCCATGCCAAAACTCAGCTTCCTGTTTGTTTGTCTTGGAGATGCGAGTTCTCAGAGGTACCAGGGCAGAAAGATCCTATCTGCCTCGGGCTGTAAACAAGTCTCTGACTCGCCTTTGAGGCTGCTAAGCCCTTAGGTGTGGATTCAGGTTTTGACCCCGCCCCCACCTGGGTGCTAAGCACCAGAGGATATGGCGGCTGTGGCTGAGCCCTGCCTCTCTTCTCCAGAAAACCTTCGGTGGGTTTTTTGGGAATAGGTATGGCACCCTTCCCCCCAGGACACACCAGCCGTGTTTTTTTTCCTCCATATTTTATGGAGGGCCCAGGTTGTTTTGCCCTGTGCACCAACTCATCCACAGCGCTCAGCACCCTGGAGTCTCCTAGGGTTGCCTCAGTGCAGCTGCCCCAGTCCTCTGCCCAGCTTGGGCAGCCTGGCCCATCCCCCACCTGCTGCTTTGCCTCTAGGGCTGGAAGTTTCGGAAACCTTCTATACCCATATAACTTACTATTGGTCAAGGGGTGCTCGGTGCAGCTCTGAGCCTCGGAGGATACGCCTCTGTCCCGCTGGCCTCTCCATTGGAGAGGGGGAGACCCAGAGAGTGAGCGCCAGTCCTCCTTTGCCACTCCCTCCCTGCAGGACCGGACCCACACTGTTTTGCTTTTTCTTCTTTCTTTTTTCCTTTTCTCCTACCAGATTCCTGGGGTCTTTATCTTTTGAAGAGGGTGATGTTCTGTCGGAGTTCCGCAGGTGCTCTGGCTGGCTGGCTGGGTCTGAGGATGTGAGTCTTGGTGTATTTGTGGGAGAGGGTGAGCTACAAGCGTCCTTCTACTCTGCCATCTTGGCCGATCTCCTGGGAAGTTTTTGGTTACTGATTCAATCTCCTTACTTATTATTGCTCTATTCAGATTTTCTGTTTCTTGATATTTCAGTCTTAGTAGGCTGTATGTTTCTAAGAATTTATTCACCCCTTCTAGGTTGTCAATTTGTTGACATCTGTTTATAGTAGTTTCCTTTTATTCTTTTTTGATATGAGTTGTAATGTTTCTTCTTTCATTTTTGACTTTGTGTCCTTTTTTTTTTTTTAGTTTTGTTAACACTGTCAATTTTTTTCTCTTTTCAAAAAAGCTAACACTTATAAGTTTTAATTTGTTTTTATTGTTCTTCTGGTCTCTATTTTATTTCTGCTATGTTGTTCTTTTTTTAAAATTATCCTATCTGCCAACTTTAGGCTTAAAATGTTCTTTTTCTAGTTCCTTGAGGTACTAGGTTGTTTAATTCAGATAATTTCTTTCAAGGTTTGAAAAGAAGTTTCTCTTTTCGTATCTTCTTTGACTTATTGGTTGTTGAGGACTATGACCTTTAATTTGCACAAAGTTGTAAATTTTCCAGCTTCCTTCCTGTTATTGTTTACTAGTTTCATATCATTGTTAGAAAAATTACTTAATATGATTTCAGTCTTTTTCAATTTGCTAAAACTTGTTTTGCGATCTGTAATATGATTGCTCCTGGAGAATGCTGCTGTGTGTGCTTGAGAAGAATGTGTATTCTGTTACTGTTGAATGGAAAGTTGTGTATATGCCCGTTAGGCACATTTGGCCTAAAGTATGTTTGAAGCCCAACATTTTCTTATTGATTTTCTATCTGGATTATCTATCCACTCTTTAAAGTAAGGTATTGAAGTCCCCTATTTTTATTATATGGTTGTCATTGTCTCCTTTTGGATCTGTTAGTATTTGTTTAACATATTTATGTGCTCTGATGTTAGGTGCACATATATTTATGATTCTTATATCCTTTTGATGAAAGGGCCACTTCATTATTACATAATAACTGTTTTGTCTTCTATACAGCTTTTCAGAAAAAAAGTGTATTTTTTCTCATACTTATATATGATACAGCTATCCCTACTCCCTTTTGGTTTCACTTGCACGGAATGCCTTTTTCTATCCCTTCATTTTTAGCCTTTGTGTGTCCTTAGCTGAAGTGAATCTCTTGTAGGCAACATATAGTTTTGCCTTGTTTATTTTTCAATCCATCCCATTATTCTATGTATTTTTGTTCCTAGCTGTCCCTGGACATCTCTGCTAAGCCATCTCACTAGTAATCCTGTGTGGTTATTCTCAGTTTTTGTTGTTGCACTACATAGTTGCAGGTCCTTAAATGGACTCTTGAGCCCTCCCAATTTTCTGTCAGTGATAACTAATTTTTGGTTTTGTGGGAGGACAAAAACTGGTATCTCCTGCTCTGACATCTTGCTGATTTCACTCTCTAACTTTTAAAAACTAAGCAGGGCAGACTAGTGAGATTGTGTTATAATCTCTACCTATGTGCCTTTTAATATCTGTAATTCTATAAGTGATGATGTATTTCTTTAGACTTACTATTTTGACAGGGGAATAAGAGGCAGATCCAGGTGCTTCTACCTGGCCTGTCTTAAAATATGTCTTTACTTCATGTGCCATAGAATTAATATGAGGTTTTTGTAATTTATAAATTAAAAAATTTTCTAATTATACATTGTGTTTCTGGGGGAAACCACAATAGTATGTGGCTATAATCACACTGAAGCATTTGCTTCAACCAAGACTCTAGCTACTAACTTCCATTAGTTCCCATCCTGACCTCTGCTACACAGGGAAGTTTTAGGTCTTTAAAAAGTAAGTCTTGCTTTTGTGATGACACACAGCCTTCACCAAAGATAGAGCCAAAGTCAAAATCTTGGAAGAATAGAACGGTTAGAGTTGAAATTTAGACCCTGGGGAAGGGTTGGAAAAAGAACAATTCTGGAGGCTAAGGCTGATGGAGCAATGTGGGGAGAGAACTAAAATGTCAATTTTCTTTTTCCCTGAGTAAAATACCATGTACAGTGTGATGAAGTATCTATAGTCCCTATAAAAATATTCACTGAGAAGTTTACAATTTTTACTGATGTTTGCATAGTGAATTTTTTAGGAGTATGTAGACATAGTTGATATTCAGTAATAGTTCTACATTATATGCTTTTTACAATAATTGTATATTTAAATGTAATGCATAGTAGAGGTAAGGATGTTATAATCATATATAATAATAATGACTTTTTGCATTGTATTATTATCAACATTTTGAAATGAAAAATAGAGATGAAAACAGAACCAAGTTCAACTTAAAGAGCCAGAGCTGGAAAAATTCAAGCAAAAAATAAAGTGATATTGTACTATAACCCAAAGTGTAAAATGAATATGCATGAATACATACTGATATAAATAAAATAATATATTAATAAATAGGGGAAATGTACAAATCTCCTGTTTAGAAGAATTACAAATAATTTATGTAGAGGAAATGGAATAGAATTTCCTGGTTTACATGTATCAAAGTTTAACTATGCACCTATTGAAGGACATCTGGGCTATTTCTAGGTTTTGACTATTATGAAGGTGCTATGAACATACGTGTGAATATAAGTTTTCATTTCTTTGCGATGAACACCAAGGAGTGTATTTTCTGGGTCACGCAGAAATTGCATAGTTAGTTTTATAAGAAACTGAAACATTTTATTTTTAATTATATGTATTACTTTAGAATAAAAAAACCTTTAAAAAGGCAAAGAAGACTCAACAATTATTTTTAAATGTCAAAATTCCATGTTTTCATAGCTCTGAGGTAACAGCATTCTTATATTCTCTTGAAAAACTTTGCAAGAACAGAAAACATAAAGTAGAAGATGTAGTGAAGTTGAAGTATAGTTTTGACATTTACTCCTTTTCCTCCTCTGGCAATTAACCCATTTCTCTGCTTCCCCCAATTTATAACACAGCTCTTCAAAAACATCTATTGTTAGTGTCTTCACTTCATATTTTCCAAGTATATTTTGAATCCAATCCATTTATTATTTCATCTTAACCACTTCACTACATTTGCTCTATTTTAGGTCATAAACTTTGCATTGCTAAATCCACTGGTCAATCATTATATATTATATATTAAGCTTATTTAAATAAAAAAGTGGATGAGTTTGAGCTTCATCTTTCTTGCCTTTATTTTAATTCTTCAGGATGGACTTTAAAGTAAATCATCACACAGTGAAAAAATGATTATTAATGCCTTTCATATGAACAACTGACAACCACAGATTAAAAAATAATAATAATTAAATTACAAAACCTTGTGAAATTCAGTCAACCACTAGGAAAATGCAGATGTGTAGGTGTAAAAAAAAACCATAGTTTACACACCTTGGTAGACTGAAGAATGGCATATATTTTGCCCTAGATTCAAATACACATTGATGTAGTTTGTCCCTGAAGTTAGAGTTTACTTTCTACATGGCCTAATGGTCTGTGTTGTATAAGCTGAAAACTTCTTATTCTTTCTGCAGTATTTTTCTTTACTTAAAAAATGAGCTCAAGAGTGTCACAAGCAGGTTTTCCTTAGTGCCCTTCTAAAAGTGAATGGTGTTACCTAAGCTTTTGATTAAATTCATGCTGTGTTCCTTCTCCCTTCCCACTCCCACCCCTTCCTGACAAGTGACAGTACCTTTAGAATTGAGTCAGTTTGCTGAATTGCCTGATGTGAGAAAGCAGAGGATTATTTACCCCATGAGTACACATTCAATACAGGGAAAATGGAAAGTGTTGTTAGGACAAATTGATACCTTTGTGAAGTAAACTTAACATTTAAAAACAGCAAATAGGCAATTTTCTAAGGGCCATGAACCAAGAAAACCTCATTGAAATACAGCTTGATAAGTGCTTCAAGTTGTTACAAAAATTTTTCAAAAAAGATTATGTATCAAAATTGGAACAATTAAAATGAACCAAAATGTTCACCTCTACTTATGTGAATATCAGGAACAAAAGGACTATTGACATCATAAGCACAATAAACTATCTAACTTCTATTTGTTTTGAAATTCTTATAAGAACTACATATTTTAAACATAAATGTCAGTTATTGCTATTGTCATTATAATGACCACCTGAAAAATAGTGAACATTTTCTTGGGTACTATAACGTGACAAAAATAAATTCAGAGAAATGCTGTTTGATAATGTGCTTGGCTTTATAGCATAATTTATTTTGTTTTACTTTATATAATACAGACAATTGTCAACCAGTCTATGGTGGTTGGAATACATTAACAGAAAACTTAAAAATAATTTAAAAACATCCTTTATTATATGCTATTATTGAAGAATATTATCTTTCTTCATTATCAAACTTTTTGAAGTAACAGGATTTAGTTTAACCTCATCCATTTCCCTAGACAAACAGCACTTGGGGTCAATAATAAGTATCAGATAGGAGAATCAACATTTTAGGGTTTACTACTTTTTTTTTTTTTCAGAATTGTGACTTCAAAAGGGACCTTGGATAGCATCTACTGATGGTATACTTTTGTGGGTGAAAAAACTGAGTCCTAACAGATTAAATGTTGTATCCCAAATCATACATCTAAGTAGTATTAAGAACTCAGGTCTCCTAGCTCCTGTTTGAATATTTTCTTTGTTTCAACCTCATGTCTTCTAAAAGGAGTTAAAATATTTTTGGACAACAATTCTGATTGTCTTAATTATGTTGTCCAAAATGAATTAAAAATATTTTATTTTGTAGAGCAATTTTAGGTTCACAGAAAATTGAGAAGGTAAAGAGATTTTCCATATAACCCTTGCTCCAACATATGCACAGATTCACCCACTGTCACATCCTGCATAAGAGCAATAATTTGTTGCAATCAATGAATATACATTGACACAACATTGTTATACAAAATCTCAAAGTTATCATTATCACCCAAAGTTTACATTAGGGTTCGTTCATTCTTTGTGGTGTACGCTCTATGCATTTTGACAAACTCATAAAGAACTGTATCCAACATTATAGTATCATACAGAGTGGTTTCACTGCCCTAAAAATCCTCCATGATACAACTATTAATCCTTCTCCCTCCGCAACCTCTGGACTGTCGAACCTTTTACCATCTCCATAGTTTTGCCTTTTCCAGTGTCATATAGCTGGAGTCGTATGTAGCCTTTTCAGATTGGATTTTTTTCACTGAGTAATATGCATTTAAAGTTTCCTCCGTGTATTTTCATATCTTGATAAATCATTGTTTTTTAGTACTGAATAATATCCCTTTGTGTGGATATAAGCCAGGTTATCTATACACCTACAGAAAGGAAATCAAACTTACTTTCAAATTTTGCTAATTATTAATAAAACTGTTGTAAACATCCATGTGCAGGCTTTTTGTGGGGACACAAGTTTGCAAATCATTTGGGTAAATACCGAGATGTGTGATTGCTGGATCATATGTTAAGAGTTTATTTAGTTTTGTAAGAAACTTCTAAACTGTCTTAGAAAGTGGCTATAACATTCTGCATTCCTACCAGAAGTGAATGAGCGTTCCTTTTGCTCCACATCCTTGCTAGTATTTGGTGTTTTCAGTGTTGTGGATTCTGGCTATTCTAGTAAGTATGTAGTAATATTTCATTGTTGTTTCAATTTGCTTTTCCCTAATGACAAATGAGGATGAGCATTTTTTTCATATGCTTATTTGCCATCTGTATATCTTCCTTGATGAAGTGTCCATTCAGGTCATTTGCCCTTTTTTAACTGAGGTTTTTCTTTTCCTTATTGTTGAGTTTTAAAGGAAGGCTCTTTGCATATTTTGTATAACAATCCTTTATCAGAAATGTCTTTTACAAATATTTTCAAATATTTTCCCCCAGTCTGGTTTGTCTTCTCATTCTCTTGTCAGTGTCATTTACAGAGCAGAAGTTTGCTGTTGTTATTGCTATTGTCATTTAAATGAAGTACAGCTTATCAGTTCTTTTTTCTTTGGACTGTGCCTTTGGTAGTGCATCCAGAAAGCTATTGCCATAGGCAAAATCATCTAGATTTTCTCCTGTTAGTGTCTATGAATTTTATAGTTTTGCATTTGAAATCTAGTCCTGTGATCCGTTTTGAGTTAATTTTTACGAGAGGTGTAAGGTCCGTGTCTGATTCATTTTTTTCATGTGGACGTTTTAGGGGAGTGCTAATGTAAGTGATATTGTGTTTTTAACTTCACATTCTATTTATTCACTGCTGGCATACAGGAAAGTGATTAACTTTTGTGTTAACATTGTATCCTGCAAATATTTTAATTGCTATTTTGTTCCAGGATTTTTTTTTTGTCAGTTCTTTTGGACTTTTTACATAGATATTCATAATATCTCAATAAGAAAGAAGTTACTTTCTTTCTTTCCAATTAGTATACTTATATTTTATTTTCTTGTCTTACTGCATTACCTAGGACTTCTAATATGATGGGGAAAAGCAGTGATGATGGGAGACATCCTTCCATTTTTGCTGATTTTAGTGGGAAAGATTTGAGACTCTCACTATTAAGCATGATGTTCATTATAGATCTTTTGTATGTATTTTTCCAGTTTTATTGAGATATAATTGGCATGCAGTACTATATAAGTTTAAGGTATACAAAATAATTATTAGTCTTGCATACATCATGAAATGATTACCACAATAGGATTAGTGCACATCCATCATCTCATATAGAAACATTAAAGAAGTAGAAAACAAAATTTTATTGTGATGATCTCAGGATTTACTCTCTTAACAGCTTTCATTTATAAGATACAGAAGTGTTAATTATCTTGACCATTTTGTACATTATATCCCCTACTTCTTTATCTTATAGTGGAAGTTTGTACCTTTTAACTATCTTCATCTAATTTCACTCCTGCCAAACCCCACCACTCATAGCCACAAATCTGATTGCTTTTTCTATGAGTTTGTTTGTTTTTGAAGAATAATTGACCTATAACACTATGTTATTTCCTAGTACACAAAATAGTGATTCAAATTTTCCATACATTTTAAGATGATCATCATGATAAGTCTATTTGTCACCTGTCACCATACAAAGATATAATTATTGACCATATTACCCACACTGTATATTTCATACCTGTGACTCATTTATTTTGTAATTGAGAATTTGCACCTCTTAACCTCCCTTATCTACTTCTCTCCTCCTCTCATGTTCATGTTTCTGGCAACCAGACAATTTCTCTCCGTATCAATTACCTTGTTTCTGCTTGGTGATGTTTGTTCATTTATTTTGTTTTTAATGGTTCCACATATAAAGTGAAATCATAAAGTAATTCTTTGTTTGACTTATTTCACTTAGCATAATACTCTCTAGGTCCATCCATGTTATTGCAAAAGGCAAAATCGCATTCTTCTTTGTAGTTGAGTAAAATTCCACTTTACACACACACACGCACACACACACCCCCCCAAGTCTCCATTATCCACTTCTTTATTCATTTGTTTACTAATGAGCAGTTAGGTTGCTTCCATACTTTGGCTATTGTGAAAAATGTTGCAATGGACATAGGGGTGCATATATATTTTGTAATTAGTGTTTTCATTTTTAAATAAATATGGGGAATTGATTAACTTTATAGTAGGTCTATCTTTAATTTTTTGAGGAATCTTCATACCATTTTTCACAGTAGCTGCACCAATTTACATTTATATTTACATTCCCATGAACAGTGCATGAGGGTTCCCTTTATTCCACATCCTTGCCAACACTTGTTATTTGTTGTATTTTTGATAATAGCCATGTGATAGATGTGAAGTGACATCTATCTCACAGTGGTTTTGATTTGCATTTCCCTGATGATTAGTGATGTTGAACATCTTTTCACGTACCAATTAGCCATCTGGTATGTCTTTGGAAAAGTGTGTATTCAAGTCCTCTGCCCGTTAAAAAAAATGATGTTAAGTTGTATGTCTTTTTTGTATATTTTGGATATTAACACCTTATCAGATAAGTCATTTGCAAATATATTCTCCTACTCCGTAGGCAATCTTTTCATTAATTGTTGACAGTTTACTTCACTGTGCAAAAGCTTTTTAGTTGGATGTAGCCCCATTTGCTTATGTTTGCTTTTGTTTCCCTTGCCTGAGGAGACATACCCATAAAATTATTGCTGAGACTTATGTCAAACAGTGCACGGCTTATGTTTTCTTCTAAAAGTTTTCGTTTGTTTGTTTTAGGTCTTATATTTAAGTTTTTAATCCACTTTGAGTTTATTTTTGTATATGGTGGGGGTAACTAGTCCAGTTTGATACTTTTGCATGTAGCTGTCTAGTTTGCAACACCATTTATTGAAGAGGTTGTCTTTTCCCCATTGTATATTCATGCCTTCTTTGTCATAGATTAATTGCCCGTAACAGTGTGGATTTATCTAGGGACTCTATTCAGTTACATTGATCTATGAGTCTATTTTCATGCCAATACCATACTGTTTAGATTACTGTAGCTTTGTAGAATAGTTTGAAATGAGGGCACAGGATACCTCCTATTATATTCTTTTATAATATTGTTTTGGATATTCAGATTACTTTATGTTTCCATACAAATTTTAGAATTATTTGCTCTCCTTCTGTGAAAAATGCCATTGGAATTTTAATAAGAATTTCATTAAAAATGGGAAATACTTTTTTAAAAAATCAGAGCTGAAGAATAAAGTAATTGAAATGAAAAATACACTAGAAAAAGTGAACAGCAAATTAGATAATGCAGCAGAATGGATCAGCAATCTGGAGGACATGGTAATGGAAATCATCCAATCAGAAAAGCAAAAAAGCAAAAAAGAAAAAAAATGAGAATATTTTAAGAAACCTCTAGGACAACATCAAACGTGCTAACAACCACATTATAGGGGTCATGCATGGTAAAGAGAGAAATATGACAGAAAAAAACTATTAAATAAATAATGAATGAAAACCTCCCTAAACTGGTAACATTTATGTCCAGGAATCACAGAAAGTCCCCAACAAATTCAACCAAAATAGGTTCACAGCTAGACACATTATAATTAAAATAGCAAAAATTAAAGAGGAAAAGAAAATCTTAGAAGCAGCAAGAGAAAAGAAACTAGTTATGTACAGGGGAACTCCCATATAAGTCTCAGCTGACTTTTTAGAAGAAATTCTGTAGGCCAGAAGGCAGTGGCATAATACATTCAAAGGGATGAAAGGGATTAAAAAAAAAAAAAAAAAAAAAAAAAACTACAACAAAGAACACTCTACCTATCAGGGCTATCATTCAGATATGAAGGATAGAAAAAGATTTTTACAGACAAGCAAAAGTTAAAAGACTCCAGTGCTGCTAAACTGGCTTTACAAAAAATGTTAAAGAAGCTTCTCTAATTAAGATAAAAAGACCACAACTAAAAATATGAAAATGATGAAAAAATCTCATTGGTAACAGTAAACCTACAGTAAAGTTAGTTGGTCAGCTACTTATAAAGTGAAAGTTAGTAAAAATGAAAGAAAGCATAAAGATCAGAGCAAAAATAAATAAAGACAAAAAACACTGGGAAAGGATAAATAAAACCAAGAGCTGATTCTTTGTAAAGATAAACAAAATTAATAAACCGTTAGCCAGACTCATTAAGAAAGGGTCCAAATAAATAAGGTCAGAAATTAAAAAGAAGTTACAACCTACACCACAGAAATATAAAGGATCATAAAAAATTACTATGAACAATTATACACCAATAAAATGGACAACTTAAAATTAATGGATACATTTCTAGAAGTGTACAATTTTTCAAGACTAAATGAGGAAGAAATAGTGAACCAGAAACAACTGATAACCAGTAATGAAATTGAATCAGTAATTAAAAAACAAACTCACAAAAAACAGAAGTCCAGGAATAGACAGCTTCACAAATGAATTCTACCAAACATTTAAAGCAGAGTTACACCCATCCTTCTCAAACTTGTCCAAAAATTTGAAATGGAAAGAACACTTCTGAACTCATTCTATGAGACCAGCATCACCTTGATACCAAAACCAGACAAAGACACACATAGAAAGAAAACCACAGGTCAATATCACTGATGACCATTAAGGTCAATCACTGGAGAAATTAGATTTTTAAAAATAATTTAGCTTCAAAATTACTATATTATGAATAAGCACTACATGTCATTTCCTTGAGTGTATCAGTGTGGAGAATAATGTAAGCATACATTTTAATTTTTTAATTTTGTGATTTTTTTTCCATGAAAAGACTACATAGTCTGATCTTACTAACTTTCTATTACTGTTTTAATCATCAATAGGCTA
Source organism: Camelus ferus (assembly GCF_009834535.1). Taxonomy (NCBI): domain Eukaryota; kingdom Metazoa; phylum Chordata; class Mammalia; order Artiodactyla; family Camelidae; genus Camelus; species Camelus ferus. The sequence continues at coordinate 58,365,137 of NC_045732.1, forward strand.
TTATTACTCCTACATAATGTTTAATATTATGAAAAATAGAAATTATTATTTCATCATGTCAAGTAATTTTTCTCACCAACTTTTAAAATCAACAATAATGTTGCAGGGTGTGTTGCAATAATATAAAATTGACTAATTAATGTCTTATCATTGGATATTTACATAAACCTTCAGTAAGAATAACAAAACATTGATTAGTAAGCATAGTATTAAGTTTATGTATTTTGTTTTTATTTCTATATAATCTGTGCAGATACCAGATAATTGAGAAAGAGAGAAATAAATTTTCCATTCTTAGAAAAAACTCAGTTTTATTTATAATTCTTTTGCTTTCATCCATGCGTGTGTTATATCTTATTGCTACTTTGATTAAAAAACTAAGTACTGCCTATCAGGCATCTATTATCTTATCTTTATCACGTGATCAAATTCTTTGAGAATTCTTTTAGTTTTACTCTTCCACGATTTTATACTAAATTCAGACAAAGTAAAATAAATTTTATAGAATATATTTTATAATTAAAACTATTTTGAAAAAAATATTTTGAGATTTCTCATAAAGCTGATTGAAAATTACAAGTATGTATTACTTTGTCTTATTAAAAAAGGAGACTATAAATAATAAGAAATTGTTGGCATTTTCTTGTTTCTTAATCAGCTCAATACTATTATGAGAACTACATAGGAAAAATTATAGTATTCAAAGAAATTTATATAGTTAAATGCTATTAACATAAATATTTCAGATATTGTATATTTTATTGGAAGGCCTTGGAGATTAGTCAATGGCCTCATTGCCAATAATATGGTATTAACCTCAGAAGAAACGTTGATTAAACCAGTATGAAATACTTACACAGAGTGCCAAATAAAGAGTTTTGGCATATCCTCCATTCTGATTCTGTTGATCACTGTAATGAATTAATTACAGCTATTTTGGTTTATTATCAGGTAGTATTTGGTTTCTTCTACGTAAGCCTGAAGACTTCATTGTTTATATAGTTAGAATTTCTGTCTTTGAGAAAGGACAGCCTCAGAGCTTCACAAAAATAACTCACAAATGCACTGAACTATTGACCCTTGAAAGAATAGACTCTTGAATGCAGGCCTCTGAAATGACATCACTTAGACTACCTTCAGTGTATTTCATTGGAACATAAGATACCTAGAAATAATGTCAGTTCAGAAGCATGTATCTTCTCTATTTTTTTTAATCTCTATTTTATTATTTCCTCACTGATTTTTATTATGTCATTCATTTTGCTTATTTTAAATTTTCTTCTTTTTCTGAATCATTTAGATGGAAGGTTAGGTTGTTTATTTGAGATTTTTCTTATCTGTTGAGGTAATCCTGTATTGCTATAAATTTCCCTCTTAGAACTACTCTTGCTGCATGCCATAGATTTTGGAAAGTTGTGTTTCCATTTTCCATTGTCTTGAGGTATTTTCTGATTTCCACTTTGATTTCTTCATTGACCATTTAAGAAAAATCTCCATATGCTTGTTCTTTTCCCATATTCTTTCTGTTATTGATTTCTAGTTTCGTATCTTTGTGGTTGGAAAAAAATGCTTGATATGATTTCTGTCCTCTTAAATTTGGTGACACTTGATTTGTGCCCTAGCCCATGGTCTACCTAGGAAAATGTTCCACATGTACTTTAAAAGAATGTGTATTCTGCTATTTTTCGAATGGAATGTCCTTTAGATATCTATTAAGTACAGCTGTCATTTAAGATCAGTTACCTTATGGATTTTCTGTGTGGATAATCTGTCAGTTGATGTAAGTGGGATGCTAAAGTCTCCTACTATTTTGTCTCATATAAGTATTACTACCCCTACTCTCTTGCCATTTCCATTTGCATGAAGAATATTTTTCCATCTTCTCACTTACAGTCTGTATGTGTCTACAACTTTAATGTGAGTCACTTGTAAGCAGCATATAGATGGGTCTCCTTTTTAATCTAATCAGCCACTTTATGTTTTTTGATTGGAATATTTAGTCCATTGCCACTTGGACTATTTATTGATAAGTATGTACTTATTGATATTTTATTACTTATTTCTGGTTGCTTTGCAGTTCTAATATGCTTATTTCTTCTTTTTGTTTCTACCATTGTGGTCTGATGATTTCCATTAGTGTATGGTTGTGCTCATTTCTCTAATTTTTGTTTCTCTGTTGTAGGTTTTTGATTTGTGGTTACTACTGGGGTCATATATGTTGACCTGTAACTGTATCTACTTGTTTTAAAATGGTATTCATTTAAAAAAAATGGTACTCATTTAAGTTCAACATTCTGTAAGATCTACATTTTTTTACTCCTATCCTTTATGGGTTTTTTATTTTTTATCATTTTATACATCTTCATGTTCATCTCTTCACTGTTTATTGTAGTTATAGTTACTTTTACAATTTTTTGTTTTTTAATATTTGTACAAGTTTACTTAAGTTGTTGATCTCAGCCTTTAATATATATTTGCCTTTATTAGTGGAAGTTTTTCCTTTCCTATAGATCTTTGTTTCTTGTTATCACCTTTTATGCCATTTAGATAAGATCCTTTAACATTTCTTTTGCAGTAAGTTTAGTATTTGTGAACTCTTAGTTTTTGCTTGCCTGAGAAGTTCTTTATCTCTCCTTCAATTCTAAAAGATAATCTGCTGAGTAGAGCATCCTGGGTTGCAGGCTTTTCCCTTTTAGCACTTTGAACCTATTATGCCATTCCCTTCCTGCCTGCACCATTTCTTCAGAAAAATAAGCTCATAGTCTTATGGGTGTTCCCTTGTATATTAGTCTCTGTTTCTCTCTTGCTGCTTTTAGAATTTTCCCTTTATCTTTTACCTTTGCCATTTTAATTGTTATATATCTTGGTTTGGATCTTTTGGGGACCCTCTGTGCTCCTGAAGGCAAATATCTGTTTCCTTCTTCAGGTTTGTGAGGTTTTCAGCCATAATTTCATCTAGTACAATTTTGACTGCCTTTTCTTCCTCTTACCCTTCTGTAACTCCTATAATACAAGTGTTGGTATTCATGATATTCCAGAGATCTCATAAACTGTTCTCATTTTATTACTTCTCATTTTATTACTTTTCTTTTTGCTACTCTGATTGGGTGATTTCCATTATTCTCTCTTTCAGATCACTTACACATTCTTCTGTTACCATCTTGTCTGCTATTAATTCCTTTTAGTGTGTTTTAAATTAAAATTATGGATTACCATGTGTAGATTAAGAAGTTATTGGTGGTGAATATATTTCTTATTACTTGCCAAATACCACAAGACTTTGGCTGATATAAATATGTTAGTCATAAATGTGATGGGTACAAAGAAAAAGCAGAATAAAAAGCATGTAACTTCAGTAATATGTCTATTGTATTTCATGTTATGTTTTACACACATTAGGTACTGGGAAAATATTTCAGTAAACATATAATAAGAAGGAAAGAAAGAGTTATGAGTTGATTTCCATGTTTTTAACCGAAGTTTAGATATCACAACCATCATGCTTTCATTAAGATGCTAGAATTGCTGATCCCTGAGCAGGTAACACAGAACAATAGAGAATAACAGAGTGATATTTAAGATGAGGAAAATGAATCAAATCAAATATTGGTTTTTTGAGATACTGTTTCCATCAATCACATTTCTTCTTTTATGCTACAATGTTTGGGTATGTCAATGTTGGGGGTGGAACATCACTCATAGCTATCTGCCAGTCAGTCACCCTAGAGGGGGAAAGAAAGCACCATCATGATTGTTACGATTATTCATTTGTTTGTACTTTTTAGTACACCACAAAGTATAAGCAGACAATCTAAACAGTATTTTATTTTTCCATTTCCAAGAATTTGCAAATCATTATGGTGAAGAAATACTTCCAAATACAGCAGTGACTAATGTTTCAGCTGTTTAGAAGGTAGTGTGCCTTCTAAAGTTTGATTGTATTCTATGTTCTTTTGTGAGTACTGGAAATCATCTCAGAAGGACTGCCAAAAATTGACTTCAGCTTTAACATTGCTAGTTCAATATCTGATTGATGTCAACTCACTGCAGATGTTTATCTTGATCAGACTAAGTGACACATTCATTGTTACATTGTCTATGTGGTAAGAATAGTTCTATCAATTGTTTCCTAAGGTACTGTCATCATTGGTACATAAAAATAACTTGGGTAGTTCAGTTTTAGCCCATCATATGGTAAAGCTCACATCCAGTCACAAACAGTTCATTTTACATATCCTATCATAAGCTGGCGTCAACTTTATTGCATGAGTGTGGCACCATTAAATTATGGTAGTGATAGTCTTTTGCAATAATGCATATTCTTTGTGAAATGTGAGACTGGAGTTAAATTTAATGCAGGTTTAAATAAAAATAGGGTTCTATGGCATCTTGGTATTTGAAGCATCTTTTAAATGTTAAGTATTCTCACATACATGTCAAAGGTTGGGGAAGTATAAAAGGTAGAAGGAAAAAGAAAAAGCCAGAATAAGGAAGGCTTTGCTATTCAAATCAAAAAAACCCAAAAAACCAAAAAAACAAAAACTTGATACATTCAGAGAAAAAAGCATAATAGTAAAAAAAAGACCTTCTTACTCATTATGTAGTAATCACTAAGTGTTATCCTTATTGCCTTGTCCTATGAGCAAACTGAATAAAAGGCAATATTGAGACTAGCTTTAGAAATGCAGGGTTGGGAGCTCTCAGACCTGAATGGTTGAGTGTCAGAAGAAATGCAACTTCTAAAGAACTAACTTTAAATTAAGTAAAGGCTAGCTCAGAACAATTTCATATATGATTTAATGCCATCCTCACTATGGTGAATATTAAATACATAAAAATATATCCAGCATAACTAACAAAATGATACCCATGAGCAAAGGCAGAAAGGCTGAAAATGGTTTGTTTTCCATGAATAATCAATAACCATAAAATAATTCAGGCCAAATAGCTCTGTCCACCCAGAAGTATCATCATACAAATTTGAGCAGCAGAGACATATTTAACCAACCTTGCTCCACATTTTTTAACATGACCTACTGCTGTTCAACATAATCCCATTTCACAAAAATTGCAACTATACCCCCTTTGAGGCTCTTGCTGGAAATTGCATCTTGCTTTGCCTGTTGCTTGATGGATTTGCTGATGCTAAACCTTCATGTACTTCTTTAGTCTCCTGGGGTCCTTCCTTCTGTTATTTTCAAAACTATAGAACTCAAGTTTATAAAAAATTTACAAAAATAACTCAACCTCTCTTTGGGTGTGACAGATCCTAAAAGAAAGCCTAAATTTTAAATTGCTCTCATAACGTTTTAATGTAGAAAATCTTGGCATTTACTATTGATGGTCAACAGCAAGAGCGACCTAGATTACTGCAGTTTTAAAATGTTTCTAGAGCAGAAGTTACCTTGTTTTATAAATAAGACAATTGCAGAGATTTAACTCACCAACATTACAGAAATTTCTAGGACATGGATCTAAGATGCTTCTCTAGGGCTTATCAGATTGTAAATTTATAAAAGTAAATATATCCCTTAAAATTTTTTGTATATGTATTTTTATTGAAGTATAATCAGTTTACAATGTTGTGTCAATTTCTGGTGTACAGCGTAATGCTTCAGTGATATAGGAACATACATATATGTGTTTACATATTCTTTTTCACAAGTTATTACAAGATATTGGATATAGTTCCTTGTACTATACAGTATGAGCTTGTTTATCTATTTTATATATATTAGTTAGTGTCTGCAAATCTCAAACTCCCAATTTATCTCTTCCCATCCCCTTTCCCCCGGTAACCATAAGTTTGTTTTCTATGTCTGTGAGTCTGTTTATGTTTTGTAAATAATTTTTTTTTTAAGATTCCACATATAAGTGATATTATATGGTATTTTTTCTTTCTCTTTCTGGTTTACTTCACTTAGAATGACAATCTTCAGGTCCATCCATGTTGCTGAAAATAGCACCGTTTTATTATACCACAATTTCTTTATCCAATCATCTGTCAATGGACATTTAGGTTGTTTCCATGTCTTGGCTATGAACACTGGGATGCATATCCATTAAAATTTGAAAGATGAATCTCAATTATTATTCATCAAGTCTGAATGAGAGCCTTGCTGGATAGCATATTTTTGGTTGTAAGTTTCCTCGTTTCATCACTTTAAATATATCATGCCACTGCCTTTTGGCCTGCAGAGTTTCTGCTGAAAAGTCAGCTGATAGTTTATGGGGGTTCCCTTGTATGTTATTTGTTGCTTTTCTCTCGCTAATTTTAATATTTTCTCCTTATCCTTAATTTTTGTCAGTTTGATGACTATGTGCCTTGGTGTGTTCCTCTTTGGATTGATCTTGCGTGGTACTCTCTGTGTTTCCTGGACTTGGGTAACTGTTTCCTTTCCCAAGTTGGGGAAGTTTTCAGTGATTATCTCTCCAAAAATTTTCTCAGGTCCATTCTCTCTCTCTTCTCTTTCTGGGACCCTCATAATGCAAATATTAGAGTGCTTCATATTGTCCCAGAGTTCTCTTAAACTATCCTCATTCCTTTTTATTCTTTTTTCTGTTCTACAGTAGTGATTTCCACCAATCTATCTTCTAGCTCACTGATCCTTTCTTCTGCCTCATTTAGTCTATTCTTGGTTCCTTCTAGTGTGTTATTCATTTCAGTGATTTTATTCTTCAACTCTGTTTGGGTATTCTTTATATTTTCCAGCTCTTTGCTAAGTACTTTGCTCTGTGCATCTATGCTCCTCTTCAGTTCTCTAAACATCTTTGCCATCATTACTTTAAACTCTTTCTCAGATAAATTGCCTATCTCTTCATCATTTATTTCTTCTTCTGGGATTTTATCTTGTGCCTTGGCCTGGGAGATATTCCTCTGCTGCCTCATATCGTTTATCTTTCTATGTGTTTGTGGATTCCTTCCACAGGCTTTAGGATTATTGTTTTCTTATTTCTAGTATCTGCCCCTGGTGGATGAGGCTGAACTAGAGGCTTATGCAGGTTTTCTGGCAGGAGGAGCCAGTCCCTGCCCACTGCTGGGTGAAGCTTGGTCCTGGACCTCTGGTGGGTCTAGAGGCCTTTGTGGCTTAGGAAGTCTGCTGATGGGTGGGGCTGTGTTCCCACCCTGTGTGTTGTTTGGCCTGAGGCTTCCCTACAGGCTGTTGGGTGGGGCTAGGTCTTGGTGCTAATGATGCAATCAAGATGTCAGCCCCCAGGAAAACTCATGTAGATGAACACTCCCTGAATGTTCGCCACCAGCTTTTATGTCCCTTGGGTGAGCTGCAGCTGTCCCCCATGTCCCTAGGAGACCCTCCAAATCCAGCAGGCAGGCCTGGTCCAGCTTCCTATGAAATCACTGTCTCTGCTCTTGGACCTGGCGCATGCGAGTTTCTGTGTACACTTCCCAAGTGAATGGAATCTCCATTTCCCCCGGTCCTGTGGGGCTCCCAGAGCCAAGCCCTGTGGGCCTTCAAAACCAGATGTCCTGGGGTCTCCTTCCATTCCCAAAGCTGGGACCCAGGCTGGGGAGTCTGAAGTGGGGCTTAGAGCTCTCACTCCTGTGGGAGGGCCTCTGGGACTTAACTATTCTTCAGCTTGTGGGTTGCCCACCCTGGGGGTATGGGGCCTAATTATATCATGGCATGCCCTTCCTACTGTCCTGCTGTGGTTCCCTCTTTATGTTTTTAGTTGCAGAAGATCTTTTTTGCTAGGTTCCGATCTTTTTCTCGATGGTTGTTTAGCATTCATTTGTGGTTTCATTCTAGTCGCGAGGAGAGGCAAGCTTGTGGTCCTACCACTCCACCATCTTGACTGGAAATCCAAATCTCAGTTATTCTTGATTTAGGAAAAAGTATTTTTCCCACACGAAATGAAGCAAATAATACAGCAATGATATGAATAAAACATTTGTAAACAGTCAATATAATTTAGAGAAAAAAGACATTAATTTGCAGAGTGCTTTATTATCAAGTGATACCCTTTGTTCTGTATTTCATTTTTAAATTTTAAACATAATGCAAAGTCATTAATAAAAATTCTATTTCATCATGATTAATACCCTGTTTCATTTCAAGACAGAATTATAAGTAAACAACATGAACTAAACCTGACATGGTTTAGATTTTTTTTAATATAATCTGTGAATTGAACCACATTTATCTTCTGTTCACTATCTATGCTACTTATTCTTCCACCTTTAAAATTTTGTCTCTCTTTCTCGAGGTCTTGCATTTAAAATAGAATCTGAAAATACTACTTTTGGACAAGGTTATGGAAAGAAACTTGAAACCGTTTTGGCAATAAATAAATCCAATTGGCAACTTGTCAACATAGAGTCCAATTTGTCAATAAAAATGTTTTGTCTATGAGATATTAGCCAAAATTATATTGGTTCTGGTTAAATTTACTAATTGAAACAGATAAATCACTGCAAATATTATTTGCCATTATTTTCATGAACCATGTAAACAGGGACTTTGATTTCAGAGTAGACAGCATTGAGAAATGTTACACCTGAAATCACCTGTAGACAGAGCCTGGAAATTGTATTATAGATGATTAAACTGTTTAGAATATATCACATAAAAGGGATCAATACATTCTCTTGACACTCAAAATAGCAAAATGTGTTTTTAGGTCTTTATAAATAATTTGGGGACAGAGAGCAACATCTTTTCTCACATATGAGGCTATTTTAGGACTTCTTGGTTACTTCTTGTTTAAAAATAAGTGGAGATTACTGCTAATCTAAAGTAAATGTTATGTATTTTACCAAGAAATTGATCAAATTAGTGCTTGAAGCTTAGTGACTGAGTTGAAATGAAAGTATTTTGTTTTTCACAGCAGAGTCATGAAATTCAATCTAAGGATGTATTTAGCAACTGTACTATCTATTCTGAAGAAATTTAGATGGCATTCTTGTGAAGAAATTTATATGAAAAAAGGGATGAGGAGATTCATGGAAAGAAAACAAAAAAAGTGTGTGAGTGTCCTAGCTAATAACTGGATTCCAAAGGAAAAGAGCACACAGACGACTTCAAATAATCAGTTTCATCATGCAAACCTATATCTAAAGAGAATGAGGATAATGTATTTTTTTAGGATATGTAATCAACGTCCTTAATAATTTCATTGATACCAGCTCAGGTATATTTCTGGCCAAGTCCCTCTGCACTCCTGAAACTGAATTCTGACTGCATGACTTGGTAGCCTAGAGTTCAAAGATTCAGAAAGGAAATTAGTAACATTCTCCCTAGCCTTTCAAAACATAAATGTGTATATTGCATAAATCCATCACTGAAATTGAGTAGGTAAAATACCATCACTGAAATTGAGCAGGTAAAATAGTAGTAAAATAGCATGGTAAAAGAGTAGGTGAAATAGTATGGTAAAATAGATTGCAGTGCCTGGGTTATAATGGGAACATAGAATTCATTCTGCCAGTCTCTTTTTCTTCCCCTACTAGCCAAGATTTCATTTAACTGTAAGCCATAAGAAGCTGACAGATGAATTTGGTTAAAAATGTCAGTCATGCCGTTGTCTCAAGAGTTGACTTCTAATTACATAAAGGGTCCATAAAGTCATGCAATCTTTTCTAACTTCCCACCTCACAGCTCTCTAAAATAGAGACAATTTAGACTGAGAATACAAATGAAAATGAGAGGTAATTATGTTTCTAACTTGGCATTTAATCTTTTACTCCATAGTGATTTTAAATTTTATGTTCATTGAAACAAATAGTAAATATTTTAACACTAACAAAATAAGTAAAAGATTTTCTCAAAATTTAGTAAATAATGAATCTCTCAAAGTGAAAAATAAAGGAGATGAATATGTTTTTCTGCTGAGATTAATTCTTTATCCCTTATCATAACCCAAAATTTAGATGTGAGTTTAAAGCAATGTGTGAAACCATAAAAAAGGAGAAAATAAATTCATGTTTGTTATATGTCAAAGTGGAGATGATATAATTTATATCCCCTGAATAAAAATAACTTGAAAATATTTATTACATAAAAGTTAAAATTACTTGTTATCAGAAATAAAGTTATAAACAAAGTAAATATCTAGGAACAGTTTTCATTAAAAAATACAACAATCAAAAATAAATGTATAGAGAATAAAATAAAGGGTACAAAAATAAAAGAAACAGTCAAATATACATGCAAATAATGTTCAACCTCATTAGGACTCAACATAATAAAAATTAAGATACAGATAAAATAATTTTTTCATTCATAAAACTGTCATGATAGATTTAATCTTATGAAATTGGCTTTTTCAGGTAAAAAGTCAAATATTAGAAATTTCACATAGGTAAAATAATAATAACTATTGTTATTATTATTTGACAAATTATTATATTTACTTTTCGGAAGTGGGGGGGAATGAGCAATCTCATACCTGGCTGGTGAGATTATAAATCAGATTTTTTTTTTCTAATAGGGCAAATAGGAAATGAATAAAAAATTCTGAAAAATGGATATATGCTTTGACATATCATGTTATAGTAACATTATAAGATATACACTATCAGATATACACAAAATATTTATATACTAAAATGCATATTGCAACATTATACACAATTTCAACATTATTGGCATTCACAAATGTCCAAGAATACATAAATTATTGAATAAATTATGGCACAAGAAGGAAATTCTGTTCATTTGTTAAAAATTATGTAATATAGGCATATATATAGATATGTAAAGTTGTTCATCTTACATAGGTAAGAAAAGAGGCAACACACAGTTGAGTACACCATGACCACTATAACAAGTTACATACACATACACATATTGAAAGGAATTCAGTAAAATTATTTCTCCTTTTGGAGAATATAAATTACTCCTTTGTTATGTATTTTACTCTTCCTTCTCCTAAAATTTCACATATAAATATAAATTATTATATAATTGGAAAGACATAACAAATGATTTAGCATTCATAATCTTGAAATTCAAATTCCTTAGAATTGGACATATAGCTTTTATTTTGCACCATTATATGTACTTAGATGTCGCAAATATTCTTCTCTTATTTCTAGTGTTTCAAGTAGCACAGCTTCCATTTAATAGTATGAACACATAGAAGTATTTTTTCACTTTTGTTGTCAGACATGTCTACAAAATTCGATGCCAAATGATATTTGTTCTTAGCACCTTGTGTTTAGTTCAGAATTACTAAATAATATTTTCTTTCCTGATCTGGTAAAAATTGCTTCTTTAACCTTTTCCAGAGTAAATATAAAATTATTTTATCTTCTATTCTGCAGAATTCCACATTTTTCTATTACTCTGTCTTCAATTTCATTGATTCTACTTCTGTCATTTCCACTGTAATGTTGAACTTATCCAGCGAATTTTTACTTTTAGTTACTGTACTTCTCATTTGTATACTTTTCACTTGGTTCTACTTATAGCTTCTTTTTCTTTGTTAATATTTTTCATGTTTCATTTGCTTCAAGAAAATTTGAATTGTTTGTTAAAGCATTTTTATGATGGTTACTTTCAAAGATTTGTCAGATGATTCCAACATGTAATTCATGCCAATGTTGACATCATTTGACTGTACTTTTTTTCATTCAAATTTTGTTTTTCTGATTTTGATATAATGGCTAACTTTCATTGTGGCCTGAAAATTTGGCTATTATGTGAGGAGACTTTGGGTTCAATTTAATTCTTTTTTATTTTAACAGGAACTCCCCTGTTGATGTCTATCAGGAAAGTAGTGTTGGTGTGTATGTTTGATTTATTGCTGGGCACCACTAACACCACTCCAGAAAAGGCAAAAGTGTGGAACTAACTCATACTGACTCATTACAGACAGAGGGGTAGTTTTTCAGCCCCCCCTTCAACTCTGCTTATACCTTCTCTGTGAAACTTGGGCACCAAATCACACCACTCGGTTGCCTCTGACTGGAGGTGTAGTATCAGCTCCCAGTTGGGCAATATTATCACCATGTAAGGGGAAAGCAGATGCTAAGTTATACTGCTTTGTTGCAGCAGGTTGGGGGCTTCCTATTGGGCTCTGCTGACACCAGGGGAGTGGAGCCTGGAAAGATTTCTAAGTAGCTCAACCTACTTCTACCAATTCTGCCTTACTGATGCATGGTAAAAGTTAAGGCTTTGTTGTACACTGAACTCTGCTGACCTGGGGTAGAGGCATGGGATGTAAAAAGAAGTGTCATCTAGCTTTGCTTTGTTCTGTTTTGACCAGTCTCATAGCTGCCAGGTGCATGTGTTTGAAAGTTCAGTTCTCTACTCTGCCCTGGTGAACTCAAAGTTGGAGGAAAAGTGGTGTACTCTTTAGGTCCCTATTTGTACTGCCTTGTTTCATCTCATTGATGCTTTCTTGATGTGGAGGCTTAGCCTTGAACTGAACCCTGCTGCCATGGTAGCAGTGAAGCCTAGTGGTGACTATCCCACTCTCTCACAGAGTTTTGTTTCATTGATGCTAGGTGGGGATGGAGGCCCAGCTCAACTCTGCATCCCAGTGACACTACCCTGATGGGGAAATTCGAACATCACTTGCTTCTGAGAAGGGTGGTGACCAAAGATCAGCTGCTTCTTTCTCTCTCTGTCCCACCAACACTACTCCAGCAGGACCATCAGATTGCTAATGCCTTCTTCAACTAGGCAGGGGATGAAATATTAGTTCCCTGTTTGCCCTGCTAAGACCACTTGGTAAGGGGCATGGACTGCTGTGTGTTTCTGCCAGTCCAAGGATGGAAGATTATGTTCCTGACCAGTCCTGTTAGTAATATCCGGCTGAAGGATGGGAGCACCACATACCAGTCCGAGGACAGAAGATTAGCTCTCTCATCTACTTGGCACAAAAATGGGAATATCAGAATGTACAGCCTTTTTCTGAGGAGTCGGGGTATGAGGTGGTTAGAAGATCACTTCCCCACTTGGCCATGCTGAAACTGTTAGAGAGTATGGGGTTGCAGGTTTTCCATTGGTGTTAAGCTAGTATATAATGAGTATTGCCAAAATGTTTTCCTGTCGTTAGGCCACTCTTTTCCCTGTCCTTTGGTTGAAGGAACAAATTTTTCTTGATTAAGGAAAAAAGTAATATTAGAAAGGAAAGGAGAGACATTGCAAATGATACCACAGAAATACAAATGATCATGAGACTACTGTGAAAAATTATATGCCAAAAAATTGGATAACCTAGAAGAAATAGATAAATTCCTAAAAACACACAACCTACCAAGACTGAATCATGAAGAAACAGAAAATCTGAACTGACCAATAGCAAGTGTGAAGATTGAAGCAGGAAAAAAAAAAAAAAAAAAAAAAAAAAAAAAAAAAAGCCAAGGAAAAACCAAAACCAAAAACTCCCCAAAAGAAAGGACAGGACCAGATAGTTTCCTTAGTCATTTCCACTGAACATTTAATGAAGAATTAATGTCAATTTTCTCAAGCTCTTCGAAAAATCTAAGAGAAGGGAACACTCTTGAGCTCATTTTACAAGGCCAGCATTACACTGATATCAAAACCAGGATAAGGCTAAAAGAAAACTACAGGCCAGTATGGATAGAAGGAATTAATATTGTTAAAATGTGCATACCACCCTAAGCCATCATAGATTCAATGCAATACCTATGAAAATTGTAATGACATTTTCCACAGAAATAGATTTGAAAATACTAAAATTAATATAAAATGACAAAAGACCATGAATACTCAAAGCATTCCTGAAGAGGGGGGCAAAGCTGGAGATATCATACACTTCCTGATTTAACACTGTGTTATAAAGATATACTAATCAAAATACTATGATACTAGCATAAAAATTGACACATGGACCAATGGAACACAATCAAGAGCCCAGAAATAAATCCTCTTACATATTGTCAAATAATATTTGATAAGGGAGCCAATGGTACTCAATTGGGGAAAGGATAGTATCTTTATTAATTGCTGCTGGGAAAGTGTAAATCCACTTGAAGAGTAATGAAACTGAACCATATCTTACATCTCTCACAAAAATTCACTTGAAATGGATTAAATTCTAACATGAGACCTGAAACCATAAGACTCTTAGGAGAAAACATAGGAAAAAAATCGTTGACATTGGTCTTGTCTATGATTTTTTGGTTATGATATCAAAAGTAAAGGCAACAAAAGCAAAAGTAAACAAGTAGTTGGACTACATCAAACTAAAAAGCTTCTGCACAGCAAAAGAATAATCAATAAAATTAAAACGCAACCCATGGAATGGGAGACAGTATTTGTAAACCATGTATCTTATAAGGGGTTAATGTCCAAAATATTAAATGAATACATATAACTCAGTAATAAAAAAGTAATAATAATCCAATTAAAAATGAATGATGACCTGAATAGACATTTCTCCAAGTAGACATGCACATGGTAAAAAGATATCTAAAAAGATGATCAGTAAAACTAACTATCAGGGAAATGCAAATCAAAACCACAATGTGATGTTACCTCACATCTCTTAGCATGGCCATCATCAAAAACATGAGAGAGAACACGTGTTGGTAATAATGTGGAGAAAAGGAAACCCTTGTGCATATTTGGTAGGAATATAAATTGGTACAGCCTGTTAAAAACAGGACAACCAGGCCCAAGGTGGAGCCACTTATGTTAAGCCTCACATCACCAAATCAAGACTTAATTACAGTTTTGGCCTCTTCCAGAAATGGAATCTTAAACCAGTCAAGCAGGAATCACCTGATCAGCACTAATCTGCCTGATAAACCCCTGTCATCCCCTAAAGAAAATGAGGTTGACATAACCAATCTGCTTTATGCCTTTTTTCCCCATTGCCTTCTGCCTATAAAAAGTCTTTCATTTTGTACAGCTCCCTGGAGCGCCTTCCTATCTGCTAGATTGAAGGCTTCTTGATTCATGAATTATTGAATAAATCCAATAAGATCTTTATTTTTATTGAAGTGTAACTGACTTATAAAATTATATTAGTTTCAGGTGTATGACATAGTGATTCAATATTTTTATATATTAAAAAATTATCAACATGATAATTCTAATCATATGTCACCATACAAAGTTATTACAATATTATTGACTATATTTCCTATGCTGTACACCAGCAAGATCTTTAAAATTTACTCTGTTGAATTTTTTTAAAATTTATTTTATTTTTCATTTTATTCATTTATTGTTTGTTTTTCTTTGGGGGTAATTTAAGTATGTATGTATGTATGTATATATGTATTTATTTATTTATTGGAGGTACTGGGGATTGAACCTAAGACCTTTTGCATGCCAAGCACATGCTCTACCACTGAGCTATACCCTCCCCCCAGAATTTTGTTTTTTAACAAGCCACTGTGGAAAACAGTATGGAGGTTTCTCAAAGAACTGAAAATACAACTATCATATGATCCAGCAAATCCACTTCTATATTCAATGGAAACAAAGTCACTATGTTGAAGTGCTGTCTGTATCCCCATGTTCAGTGCAGCATTATTTACAGTAGCCAAGACATGGAAATAGACTGTGTCCATCAACAGATGACTGAATAAAGAAAATGTGATATAAATACATATAATGGAATACTATTCAGTTATTAAAAAAGGAGGAAAATTCTGCCATTTGTTCCAATAAGATGGAGTTGAGGGCATTTTGCTAAGTGAAGTAAGTCAGACGGAGAAAGGCAACTACTGTATTATCTCACTTATATATGCGATCTGAAACAAAAAGCAAAACAAAACAAATAAAAAATCCCCATCTAACTCATAGAAAAAGATATTACATTTGTGGTTACCAGATGTGGAAGCTGACAGGTGGGGGAATTGGATGAAGGTGAATGTAGTTAAAAGGTACAGACTTACAGTTATACAGTAAATTATATGATGTATTGTACAACATGATATCTATAGTTATCACTGTTGCATAGTATATTTGAAAGTTCCTAAGAGATTAAATCTTAAAAGTTATCAATGTAGGGAAAAATTTTGTAACTATACGAGGAGATGGATGTTAACTAGACTTATTTTGATAACCATTTTAGTATATATATATATATATATCAAATCATTTTGTGGTATACCTTAAACTTATACACAACTGTATGCCAAGTATATCTCAATAAAACTGAAACAAAAATGCTGTGCTTAAGGGGACCCCTTTTGAATAGGCACCCCATGGAACTGTAGGGGAGGAAAAGTTCTCCTCTACCATCTTTGGGACTCTGGCTGGGCCAAAGAATTAAGTTGACCTAAGAAAGATTAACAGGTGAAACACATACAAATTTTATTGAATTTTTACATGTACATGGGAACCGTCACAAGAGAATGATGACCCAAAGTAACTAGAGTAGGAAGCTTTTATACCTTTTAGGGAAGGAAACAATAAGTATGTTAAAAATTGACAAAAAAAGTGGTTTGGGCTATGGGAAGTGAATAGTGAAGAATTAACTAGGTTTGCTTATATGGCCTTCTTGGCCCTAAATTTCTGATCTCTGGTGATAAGGACATCTCCTTTATTCCTGGTACAAGGAGGGTACATTTCAGATGGGAGACTTATTTCTTGCTTTCAGGGAAGAAGGGCAAGGTGGGGTCAGAGTAAGCTTCTTGCTTCTTTGTTTTCTCAAATGTCTTTAGCTTAAGATATTAAAAATGCCAAGATGCCATGGTTTGAGGTAGCATATGCTAGAACCCATCACAACTTTACTGTTGCAAACTTAAGCCACACTTATGGAAATCTTATTGAATTTAGTGTCTCAGTTTTCTCTCATGGGTTTTTCAGATGCTAATGAAACCTTAGGCTAATTAATAAGAGAATGGAAAAATGCAGAGAGAAGAATCAAAGGACTCTTCCCAGCAAAATGGTAATTTCTAAATGGTTATT
This sequence comes from Camelus ferus, assembly GCF_009834535.1. Classification (NCBI taxonomy): domain Eukaryota; kingdom Metazoa; phylum Chordata; class Mammalia; order Artiodactyla; family Camelidae; genus Camelus; species Camelus ferus. The sequence continues at coordinate 58,381,990 of NC_045732.1, forward strand.
AAGAAATAAACTGAATTTAAAAAAAAAAACATTTATAAGAGCTGAAACAAACAGAAAAAAGAAAGAGGAGATTCATCCCAGCAGGGTGAAAGTCTTTAGATGGTTATAAAGAAATGGGACCAAGAAACCCCACAAAAGACAGACATTGATGTGTTTGAAACAAAGGTCTTAATTCAGCACCACCTAAGGTGCTGTTAGTCCCCTGGCCTTAAAGAGCCCCAAACAAATGCACTTTATTTACCCCAGTTTGGAGAAATTTAAAAAGCAGGAAGGGAAAGATTACAATCTCTTGGGACCATAGTCAGGCAAATTAACCAAGATAAAGGTTGACAAAATAATCAGGGTTCCTTTGCTCAATTCCCTGCTGGGAACCCAAAGTCTTATGTGCTCAAGTGGGTAAAATGGTTGAGGGGTAGAGAAGAGACATTTCTGGGCCTCCTTGATATAGGAGTCTCATGCACTGTGGTACCAAAATCCATTAATGAAGGCCTGATGTGGGCTACCATTAGAGTGAGAGAATATAACAATGTAAAAGTTAATAGGATGATTAAAACTGGAATGTTTAAACATGCTTTATGTAAATAAATTGTGTCTCCTTTACCTGAATATTTTATGGCAATGGATATTATAAAACTAAAACCTGTTGATGGAGTCTTAATGGAGGCTACAGTTAGGATATAAAGGTTGATTAGATTAAGATGAAAATCTGGAGAATTGGTATGTTTGAGTAAGCTTTCTATGAAGTAATAATGCCTCTTTTACCTAAATGTATTATGGGCATGAGTAAGTGTGTCTGACTGGGGAGCATTTCCTCTACCTAGTATAAAACAGAAGACATGTAAACTGACTGGGAACCAATAAGACTGACTGAGTCTACATAACGTAGAATAGAAGCTGGAGTGCTGATAAGAACAAATTCTCTGTGCAACATCCCTGTATGAAGCTTATACTGGAAATTATGGCAAAAGTCTGTGAGTATCTCCTAGCTATTACTAGGACTTTAGATGAGAGAATTTCCATTTGAGAAAGAATTATTAGCTTGCTGTTGGGCATTAGTCACAACTGTCCCTATAAATGAAGGATATAAAACCATCTTGAAACCTGAAATACCAATGATGTCTTGAGAGAATTTGGAGAAACACTCTAATGCCCAGATGAGTTCCAGAAAAAAAAAAAATGGAAATGATTTATACAAGATCATGCTAGTGGGGAAAGCAAAGAGGAGATATTAATGAGCAGGGAGACTTTTTTTTCTAACCCTAGGATTGACTGTGGAACCACCTGAGGAGCTGCCGAAAGTGTTTACCACATGAACAGTGCCCGATGAACAGCTCTTGATTGACCAACAAACAGCGGCTTTGTTTACTACTGATGGCAGTTCCAAGATGAATAAAGCTGTTTTCTGTTTGGAAAGCCACACATAAAGACCAGTGGATGGAAAGACTCTGAAGAAGACAAAAACAAATCAGCTCATTGGGTTAAATTGCATGCTGTTTTCTGGCAGAGATAAAAGAATTGAACAGAGATGAAAGTTCCTCTGATGGATTTTTACTGACTCATGGGCAGTGGAGAATGGCCTAGCCATATGGTGAGGCAGAATGGAAACTTGGCCTGGTAAAAAGATGCCTATATGGGGCACGACACTATGGAAATCTCTATGGGAATTTTTTGAATGCATTAAAGTAGGACATGTCTATGTCTGTCAGAAGAACTAGTATTATTACCTACAATCTAGACCAGCACAGTGGCTGAATTTAATGTTCCTTCCCAAGGTAGAAAAGTTTGGTTAAGAGAAGGATAAATAGTAGCTGAGAGTAAATGAATGAATAAATGGGTTATATATTGAGGGAAACTCAATATTACATTAACATCTCAAAAAAAGGCTCAGAGCAAGAGATGATATTATCTCTTAGTTCATGTATACCACATGCCTGAAAGGGTGAAGTCATATATTGCTGAGACTACTCTTGCTTTTGGAACCTGACAAGATTGACTGAACACCTGCAAACCTGAGTGGCCTAATCTTGGGAGACATTTTCATATGAAATAATAATGGATCAGATATTAAAAATGACTGAATAGTTTTCTGATAATGTGTCAGCATCTTTAGACTTTTATAATCATTTTGTTGTATGCTAATGAAATGACTGGTGACTAAGGCACCTAGATAGCTCTAGGATTGGGGTTGGTCACCAGAAAGACCAAGTATGATTAGAGGTTTGGAATTTTCCACTCCACCCTTCAACCTACAGGGCTGGAGATTGAGTTAATAATTGATCATGCCTACATGATAAAGTCTTCATAAAAATTCCTAAACTATGGGGCCTGAAGAGCTTCTGGGTTGGTGAACACATCCATGTACTGGGAGGGTGGTGCACTCCAACTCTATGAAGACAAAATTGTTTGTATTCAGGACCCTTCTGGACTTCACCTTATGTATTTCTTCATCTGACTGTTCATCTGTATCCTTTATTACAACCTTTAGAGTAAACTGGTAAACATAAGTGATTCCCTGAGTTCTAGGAATTGTTATAGCAAATAATCAAATCTGAGGAAGGGGTTGTGGGAACCCCTGATTTATAGCTAGTTGGTCAGAAGTACAGGTGACAACCTGGGACTTGTATCTGACATTTGAAGTGAGAGCAGTCTTATGGGACTGAGCCCTTTATCTATGGGGTCTGCATGAACTTCACATAGTTAGTGTCATAAACAAATTGAAAGACACCGAGTTGGTGTCTGGAGAGTTGGGAAATCTGTTGGTGTGGGAAAAAACATCCATAATTTGGTGTTGGAAGTTGTGTGAATGGAAAAACAGTTTTCCTTTACATCATTAAAAAATGTCATGTTTATATACAAAAATAAAGCCACATATATATAAACAAAGTGAAACATTAAAACAAAAATGAAAATTACCTTATAACCAGAGTATTTCTCCTGATGTAAATGTATATTCCAGGTATGTCTCTTTTAGGTCTGATTTACCTGTATTAGTTTCTGTTCTAAATCTGTGAAAAAACATGACTTCTCTGTACCTCTCTTTACCCATCTGTCATATTCTTGTCTTAACTATTTGGCAGAGTAAATGTACATGTTTTAATAAGTAGACAAGATATTAAGTTGCTTATAAATGGGTGCCTCTGGAATTCAAAAGAGGCTTATTCCTTTAAGTATATTAAATATTTCTCACATAATTTCACTCACCCAAATAATCTGCATTATATTTGAAGCAAATACTTTAATCCGGTTTTATTTCTTATCACCATGAACTCTAGATAAGTGAACTCCCAAAAAATTATCTTTGTTTTTCAGAGAAACACATACTTGGGTGTTGAAAATAAAGTGCCATAATTAAAACTTTAGTATTTGACTCAAGTGGGTTCACATGACAGTTCTGCCACTTACTAGTTACAAAAGCTTGGACTAAAACTTAACTTCTTAGGGATTCAGGATCCATATCTATATAATGTGAATAAAGCTGTACTTAGTAGGGTTAAATGAGACAATGATATGAAATTTCTTAACTCTATGTCTGGAACATAATAATTAGTCAATAAATATTTTGCTACTGTGTTATGGTTCATGTTGACTAAAAATCCTACCAGCATGACATTAATTATCTATAATCTGAATGGTCCATTCAAAAGACTTGAGTCTTGATTACAGTTTAGGCCTTTAGCCAGGGGAAACAGCATTAAAATAGCAAATCTGGCACAGTACCAAATTCAAGTTAGGCATTAATTAAAAAATAATGCATTGGTTATGGAAACATTAGCTCATTTAATACTTATACCTGAAATCTTGGTCACCTAATAGATAAGAAATTTATTTTCCACTCACATAAAGTTTAATGGGCAGTAGGTTTTGGGAGGGTCTTATTATTTTCTATCATTCTAGAACCCATAATCAAGGAGGCTCTGCCATCATTAACACATAGTTTCCAAGGTTGCCCTGGAGGTCAAGATCACACTGGTAGAAGTATGAAGGGAATGTGAAGAATAACATGGGAGGCTTCTATGAGGCATGTCTAGAAGTTGCATTTATCATACATGGCCACATTCTATTGGCCTGAACTCAGCCTTAATCCAAAGTAGTACTAATACCTAATTGCAAAAGAGACTGGAAAATCTAATTGACCTGTCTACACCAGAGGACAAGGAAGCCATTGTGGTGATCAGGTAGGCAATCTCTATCACATTGAATAAGTTAATAAAATCACGAAATTCCAAAAGTACTCTTGCTACTACTACAGACAGCATTTTGCAAAGTTGGAGGCCATTTGAGCTATAAATTAATGCATAATTTGATTTGATGAGAAAACAGGTATTCCATTGCAAAAGGATATCTTCATTCCTTTATCTTTGAAATTTTTGATTTGTTTGCTTATCTGAGACAGGGTATTATTTATTTCAGAGGTCAAATATAAGTCTTTCTTTACTCTGAGGAAGTTATATGCATTCCTTCATAGTAAATCCATTTTTATACATAGCTATATTTTCTTTCTATAATAATTTCCTCTGCAAACACCAGACAATAATCCTCAATTTTTCTGCATACACACACTATTAATGAAATCTCCTTGCTAAGTAAAGCCCATTATTGAAAGAATAAGCTGGTGAAAAAAATCTGTCCTTTCATTGTATAACCAGCAGATTCACAATAATCAAGTTTTAAGTGGAATAACACTGGGTAAACAAATAAATGGAATTATGACAGCCACATAGATTAATTACCCAATGTCTGTTATCAATGCCTGGTCCATTTTAGGCAAAAATCAAAGTGTATAATTATATTATTTTATTATGAAATAATTGTTTTTAAATCTTAAATTATGTATCCTATAGTTTATTGAGAGTAGTTAGGCATGTTTCCACTACACACACACACACACACACACTCAACTTCATACTTATGTATATATATATGTATGTAGTTGATTCAATACTGTTTACTTTCTGTAATACTATTTGCTGAGCATAGTATTTGCTTATATAAATCCAGCATATGGTAATTTGTTTAGAACTAGATGAGTATATTTTAAAATACATTTTAAGTTTTTAAGGACACTTTTACAACATGCTTTATATATTTATAAACATTAGTTATGAAGTCATTAATATGTTGCCACAATTGACTATATCTTCTCCATATATATATATTTTAAATGCATATATTTTACTAGAAACTTAGGAAAAAGGAGAATGTATAAGCTGATAACTCTTTTCACATGTAGTTTTTTGCAGCCATAAGACTGTGTTTCTCTCTTCCCAGCTTATTAATTGTGGGATGATATGAGGAATGGCTAGACTTAATTAAAATAAACTTCCAAATTCTAATCTGCAGCATTCTTCTGTGAATCCTTCCCTGTTAATTATAGCCCTCATTTATATCCCTTGTCTCAAAATCCCTAAATGCATTTTAGCCTGTAGTATACAGTGATTATTTATTTTTCTACTGTCTAGTATTTTTGAATAATCTTATGGTTCTGTGAATATTTTCTCTCTGACTGAATTGGAAGCTTTTTGAGGGTAGGTATAATATTTTTTTCCTCTTGAATCTGGCAAAGCATCTAACACAATGATCTACACAAAATATCTGTCAACTCAAGTGCTGGTGAACATGTGAACAAAGGAAATCCTTTTACATTTTTGATGGGAAGGTAAATTGGTATAGTCACTATGGAAAACAGTATGAAGATTCCTCAAGAAAATTAAAAAAATATATAATTACCATAAGATCCAGCAATTCCAGTTCTGGGTATATATCCAAAGGAAATAAAATTACTATCTCAAGTAGATATCTGCACCATTATGTTAACTGAAGCATTATTTACAATAACCAAGACATGGAAATAACCTAAAAATCCAACAACAGATAAATGGAGAAGAGTGACAAAGACAGTGGAGTAGGAAGACCCTGAGTTCACCTCCTCCCATAGGCACATCAAAATTAGAACCATTTACAGAGCAACTATCTATGAGAATGACTAGCAGAAAATATTTTCCACAACTAAAGAGATAAAGAAGGGACTACAACAAGATGCACAGGAGGGGCAGAGATACAGTATAATCAAGACCCAGACCCCTAGGTAGGTGACTCACAAATGGGAGGAAAATCACAATTGCAGTTCTCCCCAAGAATAGGAGGGACTGAGACCCACATTTTGCTCCCCAGACTGAGGGTCCTGCATCAGGAAGAGAAGCCTACAGAGCATCTGGCTTTGAAGGCCAGTGGGGCTTGCAGATAGGAGAGTCAAAGGGCTGTAGGAAATGGAGACTCTGCTCTTAAAGGGTGCATGTATGCAAAATCTCACACTGAGACCCAGAACAGAGGCAGTGATTTGAAAGGAGCTTGGGTCAGACTCACTTGCTGATCTTGGAGAGTTTCCCAGAGAGTTAGAAAGCAACTGGGACTCCTTCTGGGGACACAGATACTGGCAACAGCCATTTTTGAGAGCTCATTATACCATAAGGACACTGGTACTAGCAAATGCCATTTTGGAGACCTCTCTCTAGCCTGTTCGTTCCAGGGGCCTACCTACCCATCAGCTTGTCAGCAACAGTACTGGGATACCCAGGCCAAGCAGCCAGCTCTGCAATAACCTAGCCCCATCCACCAGCAGGTTGACACCAGCCATAGGCACCCCTGGGTACCCCTGCTACCTGCTCTAGGCCCTAGTCCCACTAACCAGTGGACCAGCACCATCCTCAGGATACTACAGGCCCTGTAGCCAGCCACACCATAATTCAACTCCACCCACCAATGGCTGGCAGCCTCCACACAAAGCAAGGCCTGGTAGCCAACCGGGACAGGTGCCAGCCCTCCTTATTAGCACACCCACAGTAGTTGACCCTCCCACAGTAAGAAAGCCTACAAAGCCCACATACATAGAGGGCACACCTAGAGCATACAGCCCTGGTGATCAGAGGAAAGTATGGTGTTGGGCCCCTAGGATATCTCCTACAGAATCCCATTTCTCTAAGATTGAGACACATAACCAACACACCTAATACATAAATATGAAAAAGAACTGGAAAAATTAAGTGAGAGAGAAATATGTCCAAATGAAGGAGCAAGATAAAAATCCTAGAAGTAAATGAAGTAAAAGTAAGCAAGCTGTCTGATAAAGAGTTCAAGATAATGATCATAAAGATGCTCAAAAAACTTGGAAGAAGAATGGATAAACACAGTGAGAAGTTTAACAAAGAGTTAGAAAGTATAAATAAGAAACAAAGAAAGCTGAAGAAAACAATCACTGAAATAAAAAGTACACTAGAAGGAATCCACAGTTTATATGATGCTGAGGAACAAATCAGCAAACTGAAAGAGTAATTGAAATCACTCAAGCTGAAGAACAAAAACCTCATATTTTTAAAAAGGGTAACAGTTCAGGAAATTTAAGAGACCCTTGCAACAACATCAAGTATACTAACATTCACATAATAGAGGTCCCAAAAAGAGAAGAGAGAGAAGATGGGGCAAAAAACTTACTTAAGGACATATAGTAGCTGAAAACTTCCCTAAACTGGGAAAGGAAACAGATATCCAGGTCCAGGAAGCACAGATAGTCTCAAACAAGATCATCCCAAAGAGGTTCACACAATGACACACTGTAATTAAAATGGCAAAAATTAAAAATAAAGAGAAAATATTAAAAGCAGCAAGGGAAAAGCAACTAGTTATGTACAAGGGAACTACTATAAGTCTAGTAGTTTACTTTTCAGCAAAACTTTGTAAGCCAGAAAGGAGAGGCACAATGTATTTTTAGTGATGAAAGGAAAAAAAAATATAAACAAGAATATTCCACCCGGCAAGGCTATCATTTAGATCTGAAGGAGAAATAAAGAGTTGTATAGACAAGAAGTTAAAAGAGTTCAGCACCGCTAAACCAGCTTTAAAAGAAATGCCAAAGGTACTACTCTAAGTGGAAAAGAAAAGACCATAACTAGATATATGAAAATTACATAAGAAAAAATTTCATTGGTGAAGGAAATTGCACAGTAAAGGCAGTAGATCAATCAACTATAAAGGTAGTAGGAAGGTTGAAAGACAAAATAGTAAAATCATTTATATCCACAATAAGTAGTAAAGGGATACACAATTTAAAAAAGGGATACAATAAAAAAAGTAAAATCTGATGTTAAAAAATTAAACATGGGGGAAATGAAAACACAAGGTTGTTAGAATGTATTTGAACTTAAGAGATCAACTTAAAATATGACATATCTATCTATCTATCTATCTATCTATCTATCTATCTATCTATCTTTCTATAAACTTGATGTAACCACAAACCAAAAGCCAATAATAGATACAAAAAAGAGAAGGTAATTCAAACATAATACTAAAGATAGTCATCAAATCACAAGGGAGGAGATTAAAATAAGGAACAAAAAAACCCCTATAGACAAAACCCCCAAACAAGTAACAAAATGGCAATAAATATATACCTATCAATAATTACTTTAAATGTAAATGGACTAAACGCTCCAATCAAAAGACACAGAGTGGGTGAATGGATACAAAAACAAGTGTTACACATATTCTGCCAATAACAGCCTCATGTCAGATCTAAAGATACAAACAAACTGAAAGTGAGTGGATGGAAGAAGATATGGAAACAAATAGAAATCTGGGGTACAAATATTCATTTAAGACAGAATAGATTTTAAAACAAAACCTGAAACAACTGAGACAAAAGGGGCATTACGTGATAATAAAGGGATAGATCCAATAAGACAATATAATAAATGTAAAAAACATGTACTCAATGTAGCACTACTTAAATATATAAAGGAAATGTTAACAAACGTAAAGGGAGAAATTGACAGTAACACAATAATAGTAGGGGACTTTAACACCACACTTATGTCAATAAATAGATCATCCAGACCAAAAAAAAAATCAACAAGGAAAAATTGGCCTTAAATGACACATTAGACCAGATAGACTTAACAGATATAGATAGAACCTTCCATCCAAAAGCAGCAGAATACACATTCTCTTCAAGTGCAAACAGAACATTCTCCCCATAGATTATATGCTAGGCCACTAAACAAGTCTCAATCATTTAAGAAGACTGAAATCATATCAAGGATCTTTTCTGACCACAACTCTTGAGACTGGAAAATAACTATAAGCAAACAAAAAAACACTGCAAAAACACCAACACACAAAGGCTAAACAATATGATACTAAACATTAATTGGTCACTGAAGAAATCAAAGGGGACATCAGAACTAAAAACCTGTATACAAAAGAAAATGGAAATGCAACAATAAAAAGCTATGGGACACAACAAAAGCAATTCTCAGAGAAAGTTTACACTGATACAAGCCTACTTCAGGAAAAAATCCTAAGGATGCCGCAAAAAGCTCTTAGAGCTAATAAAGGAATTAAGTAAAGGTCCATGATACAAAATTAATTACAGAAATCTGTTGTGTTTCTATACACTAACAATGATCTGTCAAAAAGAGAAATTAAGAAAATGGTCCCATTTAAAATGGCATCAAAAACAATAAAACAACTAGAATTTATCTAATTAAGGAGGTAAAGGATCTGTACTCTGAAACTTCTAAGACATTGATGAAAGAAATTGGAGACAACATGAACAGATGGAAAGACATGCTATACTCATGGATTGGATGAATCAATACCCTTAAAATGACCATACTACCCAAGGCAATCTATAGATTCAATGCAATCCCTATCAAAATTTGTATGGAAACACAAAATACCCCGAATGGACAAAGCAATCTTGAGAAAGAACAAAGCCGCAGGTATCACATTTCCTGTTTAAAACAATACTACAAAGTTATAGTACTTAAAACAATATAGTACTGTTAGAAAAACAGACACATACATCAATGGGAAAAAATATATTTCCCAAAATAAATCCACTCTTCTATGGGCAATTAATCTATGACAAAGGAGGCATACATATACACTGTATAAGGCATATACAATGAAAAGACAGCTTCTTCAATAAATGGTGTTGCAAAAACTGAACAGCTACATGCAAAATAACCTAACTGGACTACTTCTCTTACCATATACAAAAATACATTCATAACGGGCTAAACAGTTAATGTAATACCTGAAATCATAAAACTCCTAGAAGAAAACATAGACAGTATGGTCTTTGACATTGGTCTTTCACTTTGGGAGGATATGTCTCTTCAGGTAAGGGAAACAGAAGCAAAAATAAACAAACGTAACTATATCAAACTACAAAGCTTTTTCATAGTGAAGGAAACTAACAACAAAATGAAAAGGCCATCTACTTAATGGGAGAAGATATTTGCAAATAATATATCTGATAAAGAGTTAATATCCAAAATATACAAAGAACTCACTCATACATCTCAACATCAAATAAAAGAAAAACTTGATTAGCAAATGGGTAGAAGGCCTGAATAGATAGTTTTCCAAGATGGTCAACAGACACATGAAAAAATGCTTAACATCACTCATCACCAGAGAAATGCAAATTAAAGCCAAAATGAGTTATCATCTCACACCTGTCAGAATGGCTATTATCAAAAAACAAGTGTTGGCAAGGATGTAGAGAAAAGGAAATCTTTGTGCACTGTTGGTGGGAATGTAAAATGATGCAGCCACTATGGAAAACAGTATGGAGATTCCTCAAGGAATTAAAAATAGAACTACCATACAGTCTAGCAATTCCACTTTTGGGTATTCTGAAGGAAACAAAAACACTAATCTGAAAAGATATATGCACCCTTATGTTCACTGCAGCGTTGTTCACAACAGCCAAGATATAGAAGTAACCTGTGTCCATTGACAGATGAGTGGATATATATATAGTGGAATACTCATCAGTCATAAAAAATAAATAATAAAATATTGCCATTTGAGACAACCTGAATGGACCTAGAGGGTATTTTGCTAAGTAAGGTAAGTTAGAGAACAACAAATACTATATACCATATGATTTCACTTCTATAAAAATCTAAAATGAAAACATAAACAAACATAACAAAACAGAAACAGATTCATACATACAGAGATCAGATAGGTGGCTTCCCAGAGGGACAGAGAGTGGCAGATTAAAAATAAAAACAAAACAAAAAATTGGTAACTACGTGAAGTAATAAATGCTAATTAGCTTGATTGTGTGATTATTTCACATTTACATTTATACAAAAACATCACATTGTACACCTTAATATATACAATGATTGTCCATTATATCTCATAAATCTGAAAAAAATATAAAAAACAAAAAAGAAAGTTGATTAAATGTTCCAATTAATAAATTAGAAAAAGGACTATAAGAAATGAGGTGAAGTTGGTAAAAGGGTACCTATTTTCAATTTTAGAAGAAAAAGTCTGAGGATTTAATGTATTAAGTGGCAACCATAGTTAATAATACTGTATTGTATAATTGAAATTTACTGAACAAATGGAACTTAAGTGCTCTCACACAAAAAAGATAAATATATATGATGGATGTGTTAATTAATTTGATTGTGGTAATCCTTTACAATGTAAACATATATCAATCATCATGTTGTTCAGTTTAAATATGTTACAATTTTACTTATCAGTTATACCTCAATAAAGCTTAAAAATAAAAATTAAAAAACGAATGGATAAAGAAAATGTAAAAATAATAATAAAAGAATAAAGCAGCAAATCCTGCCATTTGTCACAACATGGATGAATCTTGAGAATATTATGCTAAATGAAATATCAGATAAAGACAAATACTGTATAATCTTATTTAATTGTGGAATAAGACATAAGAACCAGACAACAGATTGGTCTCTGCCAGGGGCAAGGGCTGGGGGTGGGATAAATGGATAGAGCTGGTGAAAGTGTTCAAACTTCCAGTTATAAGATGAATAAATTCTGGGGATGTAATGTACAGATGTAATATACAGCATGGTGATTATAGTTAACAATACTATATTACATATTTGAAAGTTGCTAACAGAGTAGCTTTTAAAAACTCCCACCAGAAAAAAAGATGTAACTATGTAAGCTAATGGATGTGTTAACTAATCTTATTGTGGTAATCATTTTGCAATATACACATGTAGAATCTATAGTGTACATCTTAAACTTACACAATGTTAATTTTCAACTATATCTCAATAAAGCTGGAATTTTTTTTAATTTGTTTTTTTTTTTTTTACTTATACATAATGGAAGAGGAGATAGTTGTAAAGAATTAGTGACAATTTTTCTTTAAATTTGGAATTCGGAAAGGTCCTTAAAATACAAGGAAAACTGATCTAATACGTAGAGGCAAGGACATCAGCCCATCAGCCATGCCTTCATGGGAAAAAAAAAATACTGGAGAGAGGAAGGAAAGTGTCTTGAGCACTTTGCCCAATACCATGGAATTTTGCTCTCTGTTTTTGACAGAGAAATGGCAGTCATAATGGAAAATGTTTAGATAGAAGACTTTAATATTTCAATGCTGGGTGAAGTCAGTTGTATTTTTCTTAATCTCTCCTCTTCATGTTGTTACTTTTGTGGTTTCTTGCCTCCAAATTATTCTATATTTTGCTTTAAAAAAGTGCTTCCCTTTAGACTACACCATACTACAAATGAAAAACCCTTGACTGTTTTTCAGTTTTCAAATCTATAGGTTTCTAACCTCTATATAATTTATTCCCATATTAAACATTGAACCTCATGTCTAGCCATTACTATGTCTCTGTGAAAACTAGACATTTTTACATAATTGGAGTAGAGAGCTGTACCTAGTGCATGATCCAAGGGTTTCGGGCAGTGTTTCACAAAAGCACATCATAAACCCTCCCTGGAAGTCTCAAATTTCCATACTGAAAGCCTGCGCTAAAATACACGTGTTATTTGTTAGTGGCAAAACATTCAGCTTTTATCTGCACTTAACACTAAGCAAAAACAAGTTTACAGTATCAGTCAGCTTACTGGGAAAATGACCAGACACTAAAGCTTAGTGAAAGTGTCATACAGAAGTAACAGATCAGTAAATATTCTCTTTCAGGGCTTATCGAACAGTGAGTGTAAACAGGGTGAGGAAGCAGCAAATTTATTTTTAGTTTTATCTGCATAAGTCTATGTCTTTCCTGCTGCTACCTTTTCATGATCTCAAACCTATATGTGAAATACTCTACATGCCATCTTCTATATATTCTCAATTTTCACAGTAAAATAGTATGGTATAGTACAAAGCATATCAACTCTGGAATTAGACAGATCTAGAATTCGATGCTGTATGACCCTAGATACTTTTTAAAATCTCTCTACTTTAATTTAACAACTTAAAATATACGGTTAATATCTACCTCTAGATTGTTTTAAGTATTAAATTATGTATCTAATATTTAAATGTTCCATATGTGCTTGAAAAGAGTGTGCCTTCTCCCCTCTGGCTAGTAAAATACTCTATATTCAAACTTAGATTATGAGGCAAAATTTTGTAAGGGTTCTACTACTTAACAGTTGTATGACTGGATAAAGCAATTAAACATTATGGGCAGTAGTTTTCCATCCGTGAAGTGAAGACCATTGTAGTACTAACTTTGGAGACTTGTTTTGAAGTTAAAGTGAATAAATGCATGTAAAGAACCTTGCACATGGTTATTAATATTTCATTATTGATTTATGTCTATTAAGCTAACCATTTTTGAAAGAAGACAGCTAAAACTCTAAAATACAATTGCGCCCATTAATAGACTGAGAATCAGAAGATAATAGAATGCTTTCTCTTACCTCCACACTACCACCATGTCAACAAGACTCCAGTATAACAGTAGATTACAGCTGAAAGAGCTGCTAAACACAGACTGTCTGAGAAGCAGTGCAGAGACACCCCAAACCAAGAATGACAAAAACAAGTATGTTAGATGAATTTGAGCCCTCTGATGGATATACATACAATAAACATTAACTAGAGTCCAACTGTTAGCTATATTAACATAAGTGCTCATGCTAAAGTTCCATTTATACCAGGTACAATTACTCAATACAACATTCCTCACTTTCAACAAAAAATTACAAGATATGATAAAAATGCAAGAAAAAAAACACAGTCTGAAGAGACAAAGTAAGCATCACAATCAGATTCTGTGTCAGATATGACACAGATGTTGGAATTATCAAGCAGGGAATTTAAAATGTCTGTAATATGTTCCTGATTCTAAAGGAAAAATACAAGAATATGTGGGTATTCCAAGCAGAGAGATGGAAACTCTAGGAAAAAGTCAAAAGTAAATACTAGAAATAGTAAAACACTGTAACCAAAACAAAGAATACCTTTCGATAGGATCAACAATAGATCCAACACAACTAAAGAAAGAATTAGTGAGCTTATTATGAGTTAATAGAAACTTCCTGAACTGAAATGCAAATAATAATAATAATGACAAAAATGGAACAGAATATCCAAAGACTATGGAACAATTTCAAAAGGTGTAATATATGCATAACTGAAACAAAATAAGAAGAAATACAGAGAAGAGCAGAATAAATATTTGAAGTAATAATGGCTAAGGATTTTTGACAATTAATGACAGACAACAACCCACAGATCCAGGAATCTCACTGAACTGCAAGCAGGATAAATATCAAGAACAATACAGATAAAATTTAAAATATATCTAGGTATATCATATCAAAACTAAGTAAGTCTAAAGACAAAATATCTTGGAAGCCAGAGTCAGGGAGGAAAATACTTTACTGACAGAATTTCAAGGATTAAAGTTACAGACGACTTATCATTAGAAACCATGCATATAGAAAGAGATTAAGGTAAAATCTTTGATTCCTTAAAATAATATTATAAAATTAATAGAATTCTATATCCAGTGAAATTATCTTACAAAAGCAAAGAAAAATGAAGACTTTCTCTAAAAGGTCTTTAATGAGGGAATTAATTGTGAGCAGACTTTATAAGAAATATTAAAAGTTCTTCACTCAGAAGAAAAGACATAGGTTGAAAGCTAGGATCTACATAAAGAAAAGAATAGTGTAGGGGAAAGTAAGGATAAGTTAAAATCTACTATTTTTCTTATTCTTAATTAATCTAAATGGTAATTGTGTATTTAAAGAAATAATATCATATTTGTAATTATAGCTTATAGATAAATTGATAGTAATGTTACAAAAACATTTGGGAACTATTAGAAACACTCTATTATAACATAATATAAGGTTATTTGAAGTTGGACATAGATATTTTCAAATTTACATTGTAAACTCTAGGTTAACGAATAAAATATTGAAAATAAATATGAATGATATGTCAAATATGAATAATACATCATGTATGAGAGCAGAGATACAATGGAACAAAATAAAATGCAACAAGTAGAGAATAGTTACAAGAATGGCAGGTTTTAATACAGTTATAGAAATAATCACTTTAAATGGGAGTGGTTTAAATATACCAATTAAAAGACAGACTGTTAGAGTGGATAAAATTTAAAAAGTAATACTCAACTATCTGTTGTCTACCAGAGACTCATTTTAAATATAAAGAATTAGGTTAAAAGTGATGGCAGGATAAAAGATATTCCATACTAACACTAATTGAAAAACAACAAAAACAACCCTGAAATAAGCTATATTTATTTAAGAAAAAGCAGATTTTATAAAGGAAAATTACTAAGAAGAAAGGACATTACATACTGACAAAAGGATCATTTACCCAAGAAGACATCAAAATTCTAAACATGTATGAATGTATTAAAAGAGCATCAAAATACATGAATCAAAAACTTACAAAAGTTAAAAAAAAGATACATACAAATCCACTTCTATAGCTGGGATGGACTGCAACATGAAGAAGCAGACGTGGGCATCTTCCTATCTTGGGCTGTGCAGTTCACAAAGTTCAGCCAGGCTGAGAAGGCAGAACTTGACAACCACTTTGAAAATCTTCTGGTCCCAGAGGACCATACCAAGCACTAGACAGAGGAAATCCTAAGGCAGAGAGCTGCTGTAGCCCAACCTCAGTGCCCATTTGTAGGAGTTTATGTATGAGAAGCTAAGCAGGAAGGTGCCCTTGCAAGTCACCAGTGGGGAACATAACAGAGGTGGCCAGTGAGCTGGCATCCATTGCTTCTAAAGGAAAGACATTGATCAGGATGGCAGAAGCTGGAAAAACACCTGGGAGCCACAGAGAGGGATTTTATCACACAGCCTTGTGAAATAAAATTCATATTTTATGGTAAGACAAGAAAAATTTAAACATAAAAAATTCTTCCCTTCCCTTTGGCCCCCTCTCCCAAAACTGCATTGTGTATCTGCATTATGCATTGACCACAATATCGGCAGAAATACCCGCTCAACCATAAAGAGCAACATTCTCCTATCATCAACAAGACAATTCCTTAAAAGATAACATTCCTTCTTGATTTTGTAAGGGGCCATGATGATGCTGAGCTCTGGATTGTGTGAACTGTCAATAATATGTCATTTAAGGTACAGCCCTCAGTCTCAAAAAACTTACAAAACTGTGCCTTGATTTCTAACCAGTGGAAAAGTTCTCAGAGCTTTCTGAGATGCTCTTCCCAGATTACAATCCTCAAATTTGGCTGGAATAAAAGTTTCCATTTCTTTCTTAGATTGACTGATTAACTTTTCACTGATAGTCTCCATCAAGTAACCTCACACCCCAGTGCAACTTCTTAGAATGGGGCTGGATGATGATTTCCAAGGCAGAAATGGCTCCTCCAAAATGGTCCTCTGGACTTAGATGCCTGTAAAGCACTGCTGAAGGAAGCCAGAGTGGCAGAAGCCAAAGGCATAACAGTGGTGCCTGACTTTCAGGAAACTAGGCCTTACAATTATATTCTCTTGGTGAGTGCCTCTGCATTTTGGAATGATGAAATGGACAGGACTTAACAAGAGCTCCAAGTGGCCCAGTTAGAGTTTGACTGGCAGGCAGAAGTGACCCATCTCCTTGTGGAGAAAATCAGCAGCACTCACTTGAACCACCTTCACTGCCTCCATGAGCTCCTAGAATCTCAGACAACTTACTGTGTATAGAGCTACTGCCATGTGCTGGGCTTACAGAAACAGCTGGGGAGATTTCCAGACACCTTTGTGGACACAACATAACCTATCTCCCAACCTCTGAGCAGCACCTCACCCAGCACCAGGGCTACTATGCCTGTGGTACCCTTTGTGGGTGGCCTGGCCTCTCCAGGGAGGCCACTATCTACCAGGAGAAGTTTGCCTCACCCACCAGCAGAACTCAAAAGCCCAGATACTCTACAACAACAAAGCAGCTGGACAGCAGTGAGTTGGCCCTACTGACTGGTGAACTCATCACTGTCTACAGTATGCCCAGCATGGACCCTGACTGACTCACTGATGAGAGAGGCAGCAAGAAGAGAGAGGTCCCCATCACGTACTTGGTGCTGCTCACCTAAGTGGGCCCCTCCCAAGCCCCTGCCCATTCTGGCTTGGGCAGGAGAGGATGGGTGCAACTCTGCCACTAATCTTGTCTATTGGTGTTCCAGCTGCTGAGGGTGGGGAGAATAACTCCATTCTCTCCTTGCCCCCAGTTATGCAGCTATGAAGGGATCCCAGAGGCTGAATGATACTATTCTTTCCTCTATCCCTGTTTCTGACCTGTGGTTCTGGATTCTCCAACCCTGTCTGCTTCCCCTAAGCACTCCAGCCCTCCCGGCTCGTGTTAAGGACAGAGAGGTTTGGCTTCAGCAACTGTACTCGGCACCTAGGCATGTGTGGGAGTCAGCCACAGACTGCCTGAGGGTGTCTTGGGGTACATCCTTGATAAGAAGATAGCACCTACCTCTTAGTTGCCAAAAGCAGTAAAAGGGGAAAGGCAGGAAGGACTGACAGCCCCCAGGGACTGGATGCTGTCCCCTCTGGATGAACTGGAGCTGAGAGGGAGTCTGGCTTGAGAGGCAGGGTTGCGCCAGTGAGTGGCATCTCCCCAATGCTACCCTTCTACTCCCATCCCCTTATAGTTCAAGCCAAATATGGTGGCTTCAGCCTGCACCAATCTGAACTCACTTTTTAACTTATCTTTTTACTCTACCTGTCTGCTTGCTCTAGCAGTGATGAGTAATAAACCATCGCTTGTGTGCCCCCAAATAAGAACATATATGGCAAATCCACAGATAACAACATACTCAATGGTGAAAAGCTGAAAGAGTTTTCTTGAAGATTAGGAACAAGACAAGGATGCCCACTTTTATTCAACATAGTATTGGAAATCCTAGCCAGGGCGGTTAGGCAAGAAAAAGAAATAAAAGGCATCTAAATCAGAAAACAGAAGTAAAACTGTCATTAACGGCAGGTGACATGATATTATATATAAAAAGCTCTAAAGACTCCACCAAAAAACCTGTTAGAACTAATAAATGAATTCAGCAAAGTTGCAAGATGCAAAATCACAGATAACAATCAGTTGTGTTTCTATGTACTAATAACAAAGTATCCGAAAGAGAAATTTTAAAAATCCCATTTATAATTGTATCAAAAGGAATAAGACATCTAGGAATAAAGTTAGCCAAAGAGGTGAGAGACTTGTACACTGAAAACTATAATATGTTAATGAAAGAAATTGGTGACTTTTTAGAATATGTCACCAAAAGCAAAGGTAACAAAAGCAGAAATCAATAAGAGGAAGCATATTAAACATAAAAACTTTCACACAGTGAGAGAAACCATTGATAAAATAAAAAGGCAACCTACAGAAAGGGAGACAGTATTTGCAAATAATATATCTGATACAGAGTTAATATCTAAAATACAGACCCATACAAGTCAACAGCAAAATAAAAAACTAATTTAAAACTATGCAGATGATCTAAATAGAAATTTTCCAAAGAAGACATACAGATGGCCAACAGATACATAAAAAGGTTCTCAACATCACAAATTATCAGGGAAATGCAAATGAAAACCACAATGAGGTATCACTTCACACCTGTCAGAATAGCTATTATCAAAAAGACAACAAATAGCAAGTGCTGGAAAAGATGTGAAGAAAAGGGGACACTCATGCATTATTGGTGGGAATGTAAATCAGTGCAGCAACTATGGAAAACAGCATGGAAGTTCCTCAAAAATTAAAAAAAAAAATATAACTACCTTATGATCCAGCAATTCTACTTCTGATATTTATTCAAAGGAAATGAAACACTAACTTTAAATGGTATCTGTACCTTCATTATGTTCATTACAGCATTATTTATAATAGTCAAACCATGGAAACAATCTAAGTGTCCACTGGTGAATAAATGGATAAATTTAAATATAAATGGATACATGTATATGTATATATGTCATAAAAAAGAAGAAAATTCTGCCTTTTGCTACAACATGGATGAACTTTGAAGATATTATGCCAAATAAGTCAGACATAAAAACAAATACTGTATAATCTCACTTATATGTGGAATCTAAAAAACCAAAACAGAACAAAACAAACAAAACCCACCAAATATATAGATAGATACAGAGAACAGATTGGTGACTGATAGGTGCAATAAAAACAAAAATCACTCAAATGGGTGAAGGAGGTCAGAAAGTACAAACTTCCAGTTATAAAATAAATGAGTCATGGGGATGTACAGTACTGTGACTGTAGTTAATAATACTGTATTGGATATTTAAAAGTTGCTAAAAATGTAGACCTTAAAAGTTTAGATCACACACAAAAATTATAACTATGTTTGTTGAATGATGTTGACTAGACTTCTCATGGTGACCATTTTGCAATACATACATATATCAAATTACTATGTTGTACACCTTAAACTAATATGTTATATGTCAATTATAAGTCAATAAAAATACATGAAGCAAAAATATATAATAGAAAAATTGAAAAAATCCACTATTACAGTTGGAAACTTCAACACCTCTATCGGTACTTGATAGATAGAAGGCATGAAATATATCCACAAAGTATATCAATAAAGATATAAAAGACCTAAACAGTACTACCAATCTACTTAATATAATTAACATTTATAAAATATTCTATCTGATAGCAGCAGAATATGCATTCTTCTTTACACACAAAGAATTTTCATCAGATAAATCACATTCTTGGCTACAGAAAAGAACAATAAAAGTTTTACAAGAATTTAAATCATATAATGTGTGTTCTCATAATACAAGGAAATTAAACTATTAATCAACAGAAAGCTAGCTTTACAATCCTTAAATATTTGGAAATTGAAGTGGAAAAGTCTATGTAACACAAGAGTCAAAAAAGGCAGCTCAAAATAAATTAAAAATTTGTTTATACCAAATTAAAATAAAAATAAAGTTTATTAAAATTTGTGGGATATAGCTAATGCAATAATTTAAGAGAAAATTTATAGCATTAAATGTGTATATTAGAAAAGAAAGATCTAAAACCAATACTTTAATCTTCAAACTTTTAAAGAGAGAATATCAATTTAAGATCAAACTAATCAGAAAAAAATGAAAAAAAAGAGACAAAAATAAATGAAATTGTGGATAAAAAAGTATAGAGAAAAATCAATAAAACCAAGAACTGGCCTTTTGAAAAGATAAACAAGACAAGCATGTAGCCAGGTTAACCAGGAAAAAAGGAAGGAAGATGACACAAATTACTGATATCAGATATAAAAGAGAGGTCATTAGTATTGCTCTTGTACGCATTCAAAGAATAATAAGGGGTACTATGGACACATATGCCCCAAAATTTGAAAACTAGATAAAATAAACAAATCTATTGAAAAACTCAAACTACCAAATCTTAGTAGAGGGGAAATAGATTGAATTAGTAGTCTAAAAGTAACAAAAATGAAAGTGCAAGGCTCAGATGGTTTTATTGGTGAATTCTACCAAATATTTAAGGAAAACTTACTACCAATTCTACATAATCTCATCCAGAACATAGAAAAAGAAAATACTTTCTAATGCATTTTATCTGGCCAGAATCACTGCAATACCAAAGTGATATATAGAGATCTGGGAGGAAAAACTTTTTCTCTACCCTATTAAGTTTTTATCTCTGGGGGCCTGCAAATTAAACTAACAAGAGAAAGATTAAGAGGAAAAAAAGAACATAATTTTTATTAATATTTACATGCATGGGAGTTTCACAAAAGGTAAGTGGCACTCAAAGCAGTTAAACTTGGGGGCTTCTATACCCTTTTAACAAAGGAAAGAGGGCTTGGATTCCAAGGGACCACAGATTATGGGGAAGTGGTTAGGAAATATATGAGGGAACTAATGGAAGATAAGAACTGTTTTAGTTAGCTCTGTTTATGCAAAGTCATTCTGGTGTCTACTCTCCGTCTCCAGTGATAATAGTCACTCTTCTCTTCCTGGAACAAGGGGCAGGCACTTTCAGAAAGGGAAGTTTTGTCCTGCTCTTAGGTAGATAGGAAGAGGCAGATAACACTTCTTGAAAAAGCTGATTCTCAGTTGACTTCCGCTCACAATGATTTTTATGTCAAATTGGTATGTTCTAAGTTGGCATATCATTATCCCTTTCATAGATATTATAATAAAAGAAAGCTAATTTCTGTCATAAAAAGATATAAAATCTTTAAAAAATACTAGCAAATAGAATCCTATAATATATAAAAATAATAATATATCACAATCATGTTGGGTTTATTCCAGGAGTATAACACTGATCCAACATTTGTAAGTCATCATATTAACAGGCTAAATAAGAAAAAACCATATGATTATATCAACTATATCAGAAAAAGCATTCAATGAAATTCAACATTCATTCATGTTAGTAGCTTTCAAAAAACAGGAATAGAAGAAAGCTTCCTTTGCCCCATTAAGTGTATATGCAAAAAAATTTACAGCTAACATAGTATTTAATAATGGTTAGAATCTATGCACTCTCCCCGTAAGACTATAAACAAGTTGTAGATGTCCTCTTTCACAACTCCTATGCGACATAGTCCATGGACAACTAGATAGTGTAGTAAGTCATGAAAAAGAAATACAAGTCATATAGATTTGAAAAAAAAATTGTCTATTGTAGATGATGTGTCTAGTACAAATTCCCATAGAACCTAAAGACAAAAACAAATAAACAACAACTCCTGAAAACAGTGAGTATAGCAAGGTCACATAATGAAAGGCCAATATATAAAATTAAATCTTTCCTATGTCAATGAAATTTTAATTAATAATCAAGAAAAAAGGGGAATTTTATTCAAGCCAAACTGAGGATTATAATCCAGGAGACAGACTCTTAAAAAGCTCTGAAAAATGTTCTGTCACTTAGAAGTCAAAGGCACAGTCATATCCATTTTTGACACAAAGAGTTGTACATCAAAATTATACACTGACATTTTATGTAAAGTTCACCAAAGATACAGTCCAGGTTAGCACATGCAAAATGAGCAACAAATCACCAAGACTGCCTGCAGAATTGGGAAAAGTGCTAATCTTTTAAGAAATTACATTACTATCATCAGAAGAAAGGAACAATAATTGATCTTTGCAGTTGAACAGGCATTCCCACCTTTGAGGCGGTCTGGTTACTGTATAATGCAGATACACATTGCACATTAGGCAGCGAGGGAGGAGGCCCAAGTGAATAGAGAGAATTTTATGTTTATACTTTCTTGTCCTGACTTAAAATATAAATGCTATTTCATCAATTTCCCCCTTTTGATCATTAATTTTTTTTTAATAGAAAGCATTAGGTGGTCAAATATTTGGTCCCCCAGTGTCAAGCTTGGTTGCTTACCTGCCCTAGATCCATCATGTCCTTTGATGTCAGGTCTTTATAACCTGGTTCATGCTTTCCTTTTAGGGGGGTAGGCTGGTAGAATGCTTGGCAAAGACTGATAGACAATTCCAGATTGTCCAATAGGATTTATGCCAATTTTACCTTGTATATGCATTGTGCATACCCATTATTTTACATAGAACTACACATACCACCAATAGTTTCAAGTCATTTAGACATCATTATTTTACTGAAGTTTTGAATATACTTTGAGAGGCACAAGAAATTATTATTCTTTAAATGTCACAGAACACAATCAATATAGTCTATAACAACAAATTCATAAGCAGAGATTTGTTTATTTTTGTTTTATTTCCTTTGGTTTAGGAGATGGATTGAAAAGATACTGCTATAAATTATGCAAAAAAGTGATCAGTCTATGTTTACCTCTAGGAGTCTTATAGTATCTGATCTTACATTTAAGTCTTTAATCTAGTTTGAGTTTATTTTTATATGGTTTTAGAAAGTGTCTTATTAAATTCTTTTACATTTAGCTGTCCAGTCCACCACTTATTGAAGAGAGTGTCTTTTCTCCATTGTATATGTGGTATATCTTTCCAACTGTTTGTGTCCTCTTCAATTTATTTCATCAGTGTCTTAAAGTTTTTCAACTACAGGTATTATACCTCTTTAGGTAGGTTTATTCCCTATGTCTTCATTTCTCTTGACTCTGTATTATTATCTTCATATTAGGAAAAAAAAACTTTTCATATTGTGTATCCATTACCATATCTTTTCTAACTATAGTTATTTGTAATACTTTTATCTTTTAACATTTGTATCAGGATTGAAAGTGATTTAACAACCACTGTTACAGTATTACAGTATTCTATTTTTGTCTCTATGTTTACCTTTACCAGCGAGTTTTATACTTTCATATGCTTTTGTATTGCTGTTTAGCTTATTTTCATTTCAACTTGGACAGCTCCCATTAGGATTCCTTGTAAAGTAGATCTTAATGAAAATGAGCACATTCAGCTTTTGTCTGTCTGGGAAAATCTTTATCTCTCTTTCATGTTTGAAGAATATTTTGGCCAAGAATAGTATTCGTGGTTGATAGTCTTTTTCTCTAAGTATTTTGACTATAACATCTCACTCCCTTCTGGCCTACAAGATTTCTGCTGAAAAGTCCACTGATAGTTTTATGGGGAATCCCTTGTATGTAACAACTCATTTTTCTCTCATTGCTTTCAAAATGATCTCTTTGACCAGACTTTTGACAATTTAATTATAATGTGTCTCAGTGTGGATTTTTAGGGTTCATCTTAGTTGAGATCCATTGGTCCTCATTGATCTGGACGCTCACTTCTCTCCCTGGATTTGGGAGTTTTTCAGCCATTATTTCTTTGAATAAGCTTTCTGCCCCGTTCTCTTTGTCTTCTCTTTTTGTGTGACGTGTTTAATGGTCCACTTGATGGTGTCCCATTGTCTTTTAAGCTTTCTTCACTCTGCACTCTTCTTGTTTTGTTCTTGCTGCTCTTTTGCATGGATAATTTCAATACTTTATAATGACTTGTCTTTGACTTTTTTAATCCTTTCATATTCTTTATCTAATCTACTGTTGAAATTATTTAGGAAATTTTTTTTTTTAGTTTAGTTCATGTATTCTTCAGCTTCATGATTTCTCTTCAATACTTTCTAATGTATCTTATCTCTTTGTTGAAATTTTCACTTTGTCCATGCATTGTTCTCCTAACTTTGTTGAGCATCTTTCTGATAGCTATTTTGAATTCTCTGTAATCAAATCACATACCTTTGATTCATTAAGGTTGTTTTCTGAAGAATTTTTATTTTGTTCCTTGGTTTGGGACATAATTTCCTGTGTCTTCATTTTTCTTCACTTATTGTATTATCTTCATATTAGAAAAAAAGAAACTATCTCTCCCAGTCTTCAAAGACTCACCTCATACAGAAGACCTTCATAAATTAGCCCAATCAGAGATTTGGGGTGGGGGGTCCTCTCTAACTTTTCAGGTCCACCCCACTTCATTTGTTCTTAGTAGATCCCAGGAATCCAGAATGTGCCAGGTCCTTTTAGAAAAGTGAGACTAAAACTCACAGAAATATTGGGTCATCAGATCTTCTGCCCAACTCTTTCTCTCTCTAGAGAGAAGATAGGAGAAGGGTGGGTTTTTGTTTATTTGTTTGTTTGTTTAATCTACTCGCTCTGTACTAAGTTAGAAGGAAGTGCTAACATGACCATTTTTTCAAACTGCCATCTTTGTTCTCACTGACTGATAGGAGGCTAGAATGCGTTGGCTCCCAGTCTCATAGTGCTGTGAGACCGGCAAAGTGGAAGCCAATCCTTTGAGCAGTCCCTGAAAAAGTCAGGGCATTAGATGTGTAGGCCAGCTCTTTTCCTCCCCAGGGAGAAGCTGGGGCTTTTTGTCTACTTGTTTTATGCTGAGCCATGAGGAGTGGCTATAATAACTATAAGTCCAAACTTCCATCTTTATTCTCATTGGTCCTTAGGTAGCTACAGCTTTTTAAGTCCTGTCAGTACTCCAAGGCAGACAAGAGAGAAGTCAGTCCTTTGGGTAGTCTCCAGGAAAGCTGAGGTACAAGATGTGTGGTCTATCTCTTTCCCTCCTAAGGGAGAGGATGGCTAGGTTTTACTTCTTTGTGCTGATCCGAAGGGAACAACAGTCAGTCCAAACTTCTCAAAATCCTTTTGTGTCTTTCTTTCAATCAACAGATATCGAGAAATCTCCATTTGATCATTTATCTGTTTCATTAATAAAAAGAAACTTTGATCAACTTTTGCCTTTTTCTCTCTTCCTAAGCATAGGACATAAGATGCCCTTTTCTCCTTATACTTTTCTCATCACTTTTTAATTTGGTTGTTTTGCTCGGCATTGATTGATTAACTCCAAGCAGAATACTACCAATGTCATCTACACCTGCCTTATTGTGTCTGTTAAAAGTAGGCTGGCTTAATATACAAAGTTCAACAATACAACTCAAAGTAAATTTAAGTATTATCTAATATCCATTTACAAGTCCATTTATGACTTTCTCTTGTCACTTCACTTTTGTATGACTCTATTGAGTGTTAGTCCATTAGCAAGTTCTGCCAAAGGGAATCTTGAATAAAGGCATTTAGTGAGTTCACAAGTAGTTACGATTATTGATTTGTGACAACCAAATATATATAGCCACTGTTTTTACTTAGTAGGTGCTAAGGAATTATATAAAAAATGTAACTTTACAGTGAAAATCAGCTAATAAACATTTTACCTTACAGAATCTGTTAATCTAGTGAATCTACATAATTTGAATATCTGTTCAACATGCTTATGTGCTCTAAGATTACTATTGATTCTTCCTAATGGATAAGAATAAGCACATTATTGCATATTTCACAATTTCTAGATTCCTTTTTATAAATGATAAAAATTAAATTTGAATGTCTTAATTTTGAAATATATAATCTGAAACTTACACATTCATTTTGAAATTTTAGCCAAAGATTGTACTGTGTACACTGAAGGAATACAGAGACTATGGAACATTGTTTATCAATGCCAGCAGCATGAGGAATTTCAGAGTATTTGTGTCTGAGTAAGTCTTTATTAAACTGATTCATTTCCATGGCTTATCTCAGTATCTGGGAAGGTATGGTCCACAATACTTTGAATTTAAGTTTAAGGTTTCAAGTCAAAATAAATCTGCCATCTATAAGTCAGAATCAATACAAGCTCTAGGGACAAACAAACCTTGGTCTTATCTAGACCAATGGTGAGGTCCCTGTCAAGAAGTTTAAGCAGAAGCTAGATGAATTTGAGGTATTTTGTAGTCATTTTCTTGTACTGAGAGTGAAATAGCACCATAAATTAAGATTCTGTAAATCACAGAAGCAATGAGCATAGGGATCAATCAACAGTGGATTTCCTGTGAGATATATCAGAGGTTAGTTTTAAGCTAGTCAACCAGTTTGGGTGAAGGTTTAGGAGCAAATCATTATTTAGCCTGCATTGTCAAAGGCAACATTATTATTTAGCAACAATCAGAAATAAGTGAATATTAAGGATAGTTTAAATTTTAAAATCAATAAGGAAAGAATAACATTTTGCATCAACAGTGTACATTAGAAAAAGAGATCTTTCTTCTTCCTTTGTCTTTGAAATTTCAACACTGTTATTTTTCAATGTATGTATAAAGTCCTTAATTAATGTATATCATCAAATTAAATTATTTCAACAGCAAGCACCTGTCCCTACCTTACACTGTCTTTCAGTTGTTTTACAATGTGAAAGTTATAAAACACTGAAAAATAATGCAATGAATATTATCCACATAATGCAAATTAGTTACATCCAGTAGAATATTTGATCACTGACCCATTTTGCATTTCTTTGTAAATTTATTTGAGTATTCATTATCCTCCTGTTTACATGTATTCTGATTTCTTCTGTAAATCAGTTGTAATATCTTACTAGTTCCCTCATTATTAGTGAGTTAAATAACATATTTGTCACATACTCTTTTTATGAGATTCAAAATTTTGTTTTTCTCTAAAAACTCCTTTAATACTTTTGGAGATTATTCACTGTGATGCCAATGGATTTAATTGACAGTCAGGTAAACTGTGTTACTGAAGAAATATATCTCACTGGTGGCTTAAGCACAGGTATATACTTTCCTGGCTACCAGAAATATATCCCAAATAGCAACAGAATTATAAAATTGCTCACTCTGTGTTGCTCTAGTTATCTTTTATCTATCTAGTTATTCTCTCTACTAATTTCACATTTTTATTTTGGTTTATTTACAGTTGATAAGTTATTCCTAATTGGTGACCTGCAATGACTGGGAATTCAGCTTTATGGTATAAATATCTGGTGATCTCTGTAAATATTAATAATTATAGAGATTTGTACTCTTTTGGGTGGGAGACAGCAGATAATCTGTGTTGTTATCTTCTATTTGTTGGTATATTTTTAGTTGAAATCACTTAACAATTGTGTGCCCACTGGGAAGGAAACAGCTCTTTTATATCCAGACCCAAATTTCTGTGTTTATTTTATTTTGTTTCTCTTAACCTAAAACTAAGATTGTGGAAATGATGTTAGAAGGTATCTGAGTTTTACATATATTTATAGGTCTGTAATTTAGAAAGAACTTTACTTGTAATAGTGTGATTATGTGACTTTTTCTAATCTTTACTCTAATAAACTTGATTATACAATCTCTTAAATTAAGGAAATTCTGTTCTGTTTTACAGAGAAAAATAAATGCTTACATAAAACAAACTTTGTAA
The DNA here is from genome assembly GCF_009834535.1 of Camelus ferus. NCBI lineage: Eukaryota > Metazoa > Chordata > Mammalia > Artiodactyla > Camelidae > Camelus > Camelus ferus. The sequence continues at coordinate 58,409,985 of NC_045732.1, forward strand.
AATCCCCCTCAAAGGAACATTTAAAGTCTAATACTTTAAATATGTTACACTTCGATAACAGCAGCAACAAAAAAACAACAGATTTTTATGGAATCTAATTCAGAAATATTTTAATAATCCAAGTTCATATAATTAAAGGAAATCATTGGTAATCAAGGCTAGTTTGATAACATTGTTTTAGCATTATGTATAATACAAGCATTCATTTTAAGCTACTTTTCCCCCTGAACTAATACAGGTTTATTAATGAAGAAATATAAATTTACCACAAAATAATGTTTAACATCATGAAATGTAAATCATTTCTGAGTTATCTTTCATGAGAACTAATAAGTGAGTTAATAAACACCATGCGACATAAGATTAACATGGAAAAATCAATTAAATTTCATATTAACTGCAAATAATTGGAAATTAGAACTTAAAATTTAATGTATTCTATTAACAATTGCTCCCCCTAAATGAAATACATAGGAAGATATTTGGATAAAATATGTACAGTATCCATACATTAAATTTACAAAATTCTGATGAAAAAATTCAAAGAATACCTAAATTAATAGACATAGAATGCTCATTATTGAAATATTCAACATAGTAAAGATGTCAATTATCTCCTTATCTCCAAATAATCTATATATGTAATATCAATCCTATCATCACAGCTAGCTATTTTCTTGTAGTCACAGACAAGTTTATTCTATTTACAAAAGCTGTAAAATAGCTGACACAATCTTAAAAATGAAGAATTACTCTTTTCAATGTTAAGACATACTGTAGTAATCAAGATAATATGCTACTAGTGGAGGGACAGACATATAAATCAGTGGAACAAATAGAGAATCCAGAAATAAACTCACACAAATATGTTTAACTGATTTTTTAAAACAAAGTTGGAGAAACAATTCAACAGAGGATGAAGAGTCTTTTCAATAAATATTTCTAGAACAACTGGATATCTAGGGGCAAGAGGAAAAGAACCTGGAACTAAACTTCACACCTTATACAGAAGTTAACCAAAAAAATGGATCTCAGACTAAACTTTAAAACGTATATCTATAAAACACTTAAGAAATAAACAAGTTAAAATAAAATCTTGGTGATCCAGGGCTATGTAGATTTCTTAGCCTTGAAATTAAAAAAAAACATGTTAAGTAAATATAAAATTGATAAATGGTACCTCATCAAAACTAAAAAAAAATTACTCTACAAAAAAACCTTGTGAAGAGGATAAAAAGTCAAGGTACTGACTGAGAGAATATAGTTTAAAACCACACATCTTGTAAAGGACTAGTATCTAGAGTATATAACTCAAAACTCAACAGTAGACTTTGACTTCTGGAATGGTGACTTCAGGGGCTCTGTGGACCCACTTCCAAATGAAACAACTATAACTTGTTAAAATTATTAAAATAAACATTTACATTATCTGGGAATTTTCCTAAGAGAATACAGCAAATGAAGAAGCACATATTCAAGAAAAATCTACTAAATTTTAGTAATAACAGTGAGAGCATGTGGTGCTTCAGCCATGACTAACTCTCTCTCCTGCCCTCAACCCTAGCTCAGCATGATGTAAGCACTGCTCCATGTGGAGCAGCCAAAACCACACAGCACCCTCACCCCTCAGCTCCTGGTCAAGGGATATGATCTCTCACATGAAGGGGAAATCCACCAGTATTTCACATCCACTTCACCTCTCAGTTCCAAAAACTAAATTTCTTGCAAATATGGCTGAGGCTGGGGGTTCCCTTTCTTCAATCAGGCCCCACTCATAGGGTAGAAGCTCTACCCTACCAGGCGTAGGTCAAGACTTATATGTCCCTCAGGGCTCTCACTTAAGCTTGATATAGGTTAAATGATCCATGTCAGGAAAGCACACTGAGAAGGCTAGAGGTTACCAGCTTCTACATGTGTCCTGCTCATAAAGTATGGGAAGGCATCTTTCCTCCATGAGGCCTGCCAGGGAAAACCTTTTTAATTGCCTACCCTAAACTCTAGAGTCATGGTGCATAGACTTTACTCAGGGGGAAAGGTTTTCCATAAGAATACAGGGCTCCAAAGCACTCTCCAAAGAAACTGAATTTATTATTTTTAATTGAAGTATAGTTGATATATAATATTATATGAGTTGCATGTGTACAACACAGTGATTCACAATTTTTTAAAGGTTATACTTCATTTACAGTTATAAAATATTGGCTATATTCCCTGTGTTGTATAACATATCTTTTTAGCTCATTTATTTTATACATAATAGTTTTTACCTCTTAATCCTCTACTCCTATCTTGTCCTGCCCCTCTTTGTTCTCCCCACTGGTAACCACTAGTTTTTTTTCTGTATCTGTAAGTCTCTTTCTTTTTTGTTTTGTTTACTACTTAACCACATAAAAGAACAAAATTTTGCCATTTCCACAACATGAATGGACCTGGAGGGTATTATGCTACATGAAATAAGTCAGTCAGATAAAGACAAACTGTATATCATCCATATGTGGAATCTAAAAAATAAAACAAACTAGAATATAACAAAAAAAGGAACTGAATTTATTTTTAAAACAGTGTGAGAACAATCAAGCCTAAGGGTGCCCTTGAAAATGATGATTTTAGTGGTAAACAACTAAAAGAAAACTGATAGCTCTGTGGAAGCAACATGCAAAATCATAGGCCAGTTAGTTCACCAGAGAGAACCAAAGATATAGAAATCTGAGTATAGATCTCCTGGAGTCATAATAAACATTAAAGACTGGCCTCAAAAACTAAATATGCAGAGGGATCTGTACGTAATTGGCACCAACTACAGATCAATTTATGACAAAGGGCAGATTTGAAAACAGTAGAGAAATTAGCTGGTTTTCAGTTGAGCCTACCACCTGAGAATGATTCCAAACATGTATGATAAATTGGAAAGATCAGGGAAAAAGCCAGTAAAATAGAGCACTGCTAAAACCACTGTCATCTAAGAGGCTGCACCCTCTGAATAGAGGCATTAGAATATTCACATTGTGGTAGAAATAGACTTCACTCAAGTAGTGGAGCCCAGTCACTTAACCAATAAACAAGCAAACAACAACAAAAGTAAGCCCCAGTGGGGGAGGGGAATCAGTACCTAGAGTTGCTTCAATATATTGAAGTACATTGAATATATTACCTGAAATATCCATTTTTCAACCAAATTCAGGCACATGTAAAGAAACAGTAAAGTGGGACCCATACATAGGAAAAAAGTAGACAACAAAAATTGCCTGTAAGAGGATCCAGATGTAAGATTTAACAGACAAATACTTCTAAGCCACTATGAATCTTTTCAAAGAACTAAACAAAACCATAATTAAGGAAGGAACAAAAAGGATTATGATTAATTTCTCATCAAATATACAGTATCAATAAGTATATGAAGATTATAAAAAAAAATGGAAACCCTAGGATTTAAAAATAGAATAACTGAAACAAAAAAATCCACAAAAGAGGCTCAATGATATATTTGAACTGACAAAAAGAATAAGTGAACTTACTACAGATTAACAGAGGTTATCCTATTTAAAAGAGAGAAAAGAGAGTGCAGAAGGATAAACCGAACCTTAGAGGAATGCAGGACAACATTAAGTACAATAGTAATATGCATAATGGGGAGACAGGTGCAGAAAAAAAAATCTAAAGTTAGTGGTTGAAAATTTCCCACATTTGATAAAAAATATTAATCTACACATCCTAGAAGTTCAATGAAATCCAAATAAGGCATACATACAGAAAGATCCACATCAAGAAGCATCATGGTGAAAAAAGTAAAAGAAAAAGATCAATTTGAAAAAAGCAAAATAGAAACTAATCTTCATTTACAAGGGACTACTAATAAGATTAACATCTGAGTCCTCATCAGAAACAATGGAGGGCAGAGGAAATGGGACGCTACAGTCAATATGATAAAGGAAAATACTGTATACCCCAAGTTTTATACCCAGCAAAATTATCTTTGAAAAATAAAGGCATAATAAAGACATACTCACATAAACAAAAACTTGAGAGAATGTTTTCTATTAGATTCATATTAAAATAAATAAAATTTCATGATGACAATAAATGATGCCAGAAAGTAACTTGAATCTACAGTAACAAATAAAACAAAGAAAAGGAAAGATCATTAGTAAAATAGTTATGTAATAAAATACAGCATAAATAGAAGAGTATAAATGCATGTTTGTTCTCTTAGCTGATTTAAAAAGTGACTGTATAAAACAATATTTACACAATTTTCTTATTGGGCCTAAACATATAGAAACATAATATATTTGACAATAATAGCACAGAAGAGGCAGGTGGGAGCAGGACTATATTGGAATAAAGAAATTACATCAGATGTTAACTCAAATCCACAGGAAGAAATAAAGGAAATCAGAAATGATGAATAACAAAGATAATATTTTTAAAAGCTATAAATATACTTATTTCCCATTTCTTCTCTCAGCTTCCTTAAAAGACATGATATTATATAAAGTAATTAAAATTAGTAATTATAACAATAAAGTGTTGGTTACTAACATATATAGGTATACTATGTGAGGAATATGGCTCCTAGCCAATAAATTTGCCAGCCCAGCCAAAGGGAATTAAAAAGGCTTTCCCTGGCAGGCCTCCTGGAGGAAAGATGCCTTCCCAACACCAGACTTGGTGCATAGTCAGTCCCTTACAGTCTCTAAAGGAAATTGCAGTCAAAGATTCATGCACCACTTGCTGGTCCTGATCTCATGCATATTTGCATTCCGAGTGCACACACCTTCATACCTAGGTTTCTTTATCTGACACCTTCAGCTGAAGTCCTCTTCAGGTGTCTATGCCAAAGCCTCATTATGGTGGGAAGAAGGAGGAATCTTGAAGATACTTTTTTCCCACTTTGACATGGTGCTCAGTACTTTTCCACTCCTAGCCCTTTCCCTTCACCCTACCCCCAACCACAGGGGGTTGTTCAGGACTTCCTCAAAAGTGAGATGGTTCTCACTTCTGTGCTGATTCACCTGGCCTTGGACTGGTGCACTGTCTCATGGGCAAAAATAGAGCAGGGGAGGAGTTTGTGCTTTCTCTGGTGTTGATTCCTGCTTATACTGTTACAGTAAGTGATCAAGCTTTCACTGTCACATTTGTTTTGGCTTGTTGCTTTATCTGGCTACTCTCATAGTTTAGTGCTCTAAACAACTCACGTAGTTTAGTGCTCTCCCCCAGCTCCGTTGAGCACCTAACAAATTGGTGCAGTGATCAGGGTAGTCAATGAAGCATAATGCCCATCTGGGAGAGAAAAAGCTTGAAGATTCTGCAGGGAACATTTAGGAGATGCCAGCAGTCTGTGGAACATTCTATTGGAGTGCTAGATTGTTTGCAAGAGTCTGAGGGTCCTATGGAGCATTTTACCAATGAGTCTTGGGAATTGATAGCAGAAACCATATATCACTTCTGTAGCATGCCAGTGAACTGTTCATATAAGCTTTTCAGTTCTAAGGGGGTTATTTGGCCCTTCTCTTTAACCCCCAACTCCTGAACTGAGCTCACATAGTGGGTCAGATTAGCGATACAACAGAGTTCAGAAAATGCTAAGGAAGCAGTTTTGCAGTCACTGCTTGTAGTTATCTGACAATGGCTGAGAAAACCTATCACAAGGAGCTCTTTCTGACCAACATCACCAAAGCTTCCTTTGAGCCAGCCAACAAGATGGTTAAGGAACCCTCACCATGGGAAGTACATGGCCTGTGGCATGTTGTAGAGAGGAACATGATTCCAAAAGACATCAGTGTGGCCATCATCACCATCAAGACCAAGCTCCTCATCCAGGTTGTGGATTGGTGCCCAACTGGATTTAAGGTATCAACTACTAGCCCCGCCCCCAACCGTCCTCCCTGGGAGAGACCTGGCCAAGGTGCAGCAGGCCATGTGCATGCTAAGCAACACCACTGCCATCACCAAGGCTTGGGCCCACCTGTACCATAAGTTGTATCTTATGTACATAAAGTGAACTTTTGTGGACTGGTACACAGGCGAAGGCATGGGAGAAGGGGAGTTCTCCAAGGGCTGGGAGGACCTGGCAGCTCTGGAGAAAGATTACAAAGAGGTGAGTGTGGATTCCATGGATGGCAAGGCTGAGTAAGGGGAAGAATACTGAATGGGACAGTGAGGCTGGCAGGTATTCCTCTCCTCCACTGTCTCCTGCCAGCCCTCAGTATGGCTGGTTTCAATCTGTTTACAATTAAAGTTTCTGTATTAAAAAAAAAAATCTATGTACACCTCTGCTAGCTTTTCCCCACAAGCCTTTATAGGAATTGTTACTGTAGGGCCATTATAAAAGGGCATTGGAAGACTATATCTACCTGTCTCAGGGGCTCTAGCTAATCACTTGGCCATTTGATTGGATCACTGACAAGAGCCTTGATCTGACATATAAATTAAGCCACCATGTAGGGAAAATACATTTGGATAAAAATCGATTCTGCTACTAAAGTTTTCTGTTACTCATATCGATGCTCACCAAGAGGTCCCTACACTGAAAAGGGGGCATATAATCAATAAACAGGCCATGCCTGTCAATTAAATATGGAGACTAAATTGTCCTCTTTCCCAAAGCAAGCAAATTGTACAACTGATTGCTTCCTTGAAAAGATGGCCCATGGTAATTCAGACACCATCCTAAACTGGTCCTACATGTATAGACTGCCACTGTCCTCAAAAAGTCCTGGAACAACGTGGAAAAGCTGTCTTATCTGCTAGATTTAAGCCAAGGCTAAACACATCACATAGGGACAGATTCCTAAGTCAACAAGCTAGGTGGTTGGCAGGTGGTTTCATATTGGTCCTCTTGTCCCATCCAGAGGGTCCCTCTGGTTCTGACTGAAGTTGACACTTTTTCTAGGTTTGGCCTAGCCAAACCCATATTTTCCACTGACTCAGGCCAAAAAATCCAGGCCCTACAAGACCACATTTTTCCTCTTAAGGTTTCTTGAGCACACTGCACTTGGTAATGGCCTTGGATTTGCAGCCCAGGCTACACATCAGTGAGCCCAGTTATGGGGCATATGATGGACTTTCCATGTTCCATATCACCTCCAAAGCCACAGGGGTGATTGAGCATTTTAATGGACAATTCAAGGACAGGCTTAAGGGGCTGATGGGAGGGGACAAGACAACCTCAGGCTGGACTACAAATCTCACGTGTGCAATCTGAGGTCTCAATACAGTAATTTCCTGAAAGAGCACTTTTCATTTGTGTTATCTGTTTGATCAGATAGTCTGTATTCTTCCTATAATTGTATATCCTTCTTTTACAGTTGCTGACACCTCAGTCTCTGTGGAGAGTCTGCAAGGGCCTTTCATTGCCTTTGACCCCCTGTTGAAAACTCAGATGGGAAATTAAGATGGCTGTTAAGCAGTAAAGGGTAAGAGATTATATAAATTCATTTTTAAACGTTTAAAAATTTAGGATTTATGCTAATTGTTGAACATGACATATTTATATAAAAATGTCTTTCTGTAAAAATCATTTTATCCTTGTTGCATACAACCCTTCCAGACAAAGAGATTCGACAAAAATAGGAGATGCTTTAAAAAATGTAGTTTTAACTACTATATGGGACACATTGATAATAATAACAACAACAGAAAACATAAAATGCGGCACCTACAGAGGTGTGGGGAAGGGTAGAGGATATAAATAATCTTTGTTTTTTCAGAAATTCTCTTAAAAGATGATTTTTTCCTTTTGGATAAACCCCCCCCAGTACCATTTTCCAAGCTGCTGTGCGTGCTTTGGCTTCAGACAGCTGAGCCAATGATTACACCTGATGGTGCTAACTATGAGAAGCAGAAAAAGGCCCCAGCTCCTGCACTTTCCACTCAAAACACCTCCACATGTCATCTACAGTCGTGAGGCCAACAAACTGATGTAATAGATAAACAAAACTGTTTGGAGCTGACTGTCTCAATCAATTTTTCTGAAACCAAGGACTATGCTGAATTATTTGGAATGAACTGGAAAGCTCAGAGCAGAAGGCCAGGATGGGAGGCCACACTGAGAACCCTGTTAATCTACTCCCTGATTAATTCATATCCTGTTTGGAGTGCTCTAACATTGCAAACCCTTTGTTTCTAGGTAGAGAGACCACGCGCGCTCTCTAGGATTGTACTTCTTATATGACACCGCCTCAGACCTGGAATGTATTCATCACAGCTTCAGTTTACTGGTTAAAGTTGTGGTACACCTAAATTGATGCCTTGGGCCAGGTTAAAAAAAATCATACAAAAACTTAAAGAGGAAGCCTCCTGATTCTCTAAAATAGAGCTTAATGGCTGATGGGACATCTTTTTCTGGCTTCAACTGTCAGGACTCATGATTACGTTCAGTCTTTCAGACAGTACTGCTTATCTGATTAAGAGTGATCTTAATCATAGCCCTGGTCTATTATTGCTTCAGACTAATTACCTAGTTTTTGTCACAGCCTCTCAAAGTCCAACCCATTGGGGTCTGTGGTGGGGTAGTCTGTTTCTTGCTCAAGTCCTAAAAAATCAAGTGGTAGAGTTGAGGAGTCTGGCTTCTAACCAAAAACGTTTGGGTAATTTTTCAGACTCAATGACAGGCAACTACAAAGGCTTTACCTGACAGGACTTGTTGGGGAGAATGGCTCTCCCTACATCAGACATGGTGCACAACAGTGCAGTATAGTCTTTAAAGGGAGTTGTCGCCAAGGACTCAGGCACTTCTGGCCATTTACTCTCTTATGCATATTCAGACTCCTAACTCTTCATTCCTTGGTGTCTTTGTCTGAGGCTTTTGGCCAAGGTCCTTTTCAGTTACTTCTGCTGAAGCCCCCTTATGAGGAGAGGAGGAGGAAATCTTGAAGATACTTTTTCCCATTCTGACTCAGTACTTAGTATTTTTTCACTGCTAGCTTTTCCATTACACTGTCCCCCTGACCCCAGTGTTCATAAAAGTGCTGGAGCCTTTTGTTTGGGCTCCTTTAGCAGTGAAACAACCCCCATGTTTGTGCTGATCAACCTGGTACTCAACTGGTATGCTGCTTCATGGGGAAAAATGAAACAGGGGAGTTGGTGCTTTCTTCAGTTTTAGACTCTTGCTTATACCATTGCAGTGATCAAAGGCTTCACTGTTACTTTCATTTTGGCTCACTGCTGCTTTAATCAGCTACTATGGAAACTCAGCTTTCTTTCTCAGATCCACTGAGCTCCTGACACTACATGTAGCAATATTAGCACAAAAAGGATAAAGGTGATAAATTTATACAGGAGTGATGTTTCTATCCTTAACTAGAATTACGTTGTTCTAACTCTGAAGTAGATGCTGGTAAATGAAGACGTATATGTACACCCTGGTGCAACTACTAAAAAAAGTTAGTTTAAAAATAGTGAAATAATTATTAAAATTATTAAAATACTAGGAAATATTGGCTTAATGCAAATAAAAACATTAAAGGAGAATGGGAGAAAAAAAATGAGACATAGAAAAAAGTTATATGGCAGAGATACTTCCAAAAATACCAGTATTAAGTGTGAATAGATCAAGTGATTCAATCAAAAGGCAGAGATGGCCATATTGGATATAAAGCAAGTCACAATAATATGCTTTCTATAAAAGATAAAGTTTAGATTCAATAATAAAAATTTAAAATAAAAGGAAGGAAAAAGATATCAGACAAATGAGAAAATTAAAAAGCTGGAATGGCTATACTACTATCGGACAAAATATATTTCAAATCAAAATAGTTTTAGAGATGAAGATACATATTTTACAATGATAAAAGTGTTAATCTATCAAAATAGCAATTATAACATATATACACCTAAGAAGTATGTCCCAAAATACATGAAGCAAGACTGATAGAATTGGAAAGAGTAATACACAATTCAATAATAGTGGCAGACTACAATATGTGACATGCATTAACGGGCATAACCAGCCTACAAGTAGTAGATTAACAAGGAAATCAAATATTCAAACAACAGTATACGCCAGCTAGACCTAAGAGACATTTATTTATTGAACACTCTATGCAATAACAAAATGCATATTCTTCTCATTCACACATGGAGCATGATCTTCCATTTATAGCATTAGAGACATAGACAGTATGTTTCTCAGCCATAAGGGGTTAAATTAGATACCAGTAACAGAAAGAAATTTGGGAACTTCATAAATATGTAGAAATTAAACAATACAGTCTTCAATAATCAATGAGGGAAGGAAACATCTAAAGGGAGATCAGAAGCTGCACAGAGATGAATGAGAAAAAAGAAACCACAATACACTGAATCTTATGAGATACAGGTATAGTAGTGCTTCACGGGAAATTTACCACTGCAAAACTCTATATTAAAGAAAAAGAAATATCTCAAATTATAATCTGAGCTTTTACCTTAAGCAACCACACATAGAAGAACAAATTAAAAAATCAAGCAGAAAGAAAGAAAGATTAGTATGAACCTTAATGAAATAAAGAATAGAGAAACAATACTAACTCAACAAAATTGGCAAACTTTTGCTAGGCTGACTACACACAAAAAAAGAAGATACCAGTTACCAACCACAATTGACTGATTCAGTCAAAATCAGAAATGAAAGAGGATCATTACTACTCAACTTAAATAAAAAGTATTATAAGGAAGTACTGTAAACTATTATATGCCAACAAGTTAGATAATTTAGTTGAAATGAATAAATTTCCAGAAAGATGCAAACTATTGAAACTGACTAAAGAGGAAATAGAAAATCTGAATGGACCTAGAACATGTAAAGACAATAAGTCAGTAATCAAAACAACAACAACAACAACAACAACAACAACAAAACTACCCCAAAATAAACCCCGGCATAGATTGCCTTTCTGGTGAATGGTACTAAAACATTTAAAGAAAAATTAATAGTAATTCTCCATAAACTCTTATAGAAATGAAAAGGAGAGAACACTTTCCAGCTCATTTTGTGAGATCAGTATTACTCTGATTCTAAAACCAAACCAAAGTCATAAATAGAAATCTATAAGACTAATATCTCTTATGAATATTGACACAAATATTCTCAAAAAATACAAAATAATCAAATCTCACAATATAAAAAAATTTACACATTACGAGTAAATGGAACATACCCAACAAAAGCAAAGTTGGTTTGACATCCTACAATCAATTAATGAAATACACCATATCAAATTATTAAGGAACAAAATAATAGCAACACATGATTATCTCAATAGATGCAGAAAGTATATATAACAAAATCCAACACATTTTCACGATAAAATAACTCAAAAAGTAGGAATAGAAGGAAATTTTATCAACCATATAAAGAGCATGTATGAAAAGTCCACAGCTAACATCGTACTTAGTATGTTAAACATGGAATGCTCCCCCAATAAGACAAAAAACAAGACAAGTATTTTCAGTGCTACTATGTCTATTCAACATTGCACTGGATGTTCTAGCCAGGGCAATGTGGCAAGGAAAAGAAATAAAAGTCACCCAGATTGGGAGGAAGTAAAGTTATTTGCATTTGAAGATCATATGATCTGGGATATAGAAATTCCTAAGAAATGCATGTAAAAACTATTGAAACTAATAAAGTAGTTCAGTAAGCTTGCAGAACACATGAGCAATATACAGAAATCAATTGTATTTTTGTACAATGGTAATGAAAATCTGAAAATTAAATTAAGAACATGTCTGTTTAAAATAGTACCAAACATTAAAACACTTTGAAATACACTTTACAAAAAATGTACAACTTGAAAGAAGATCTAAATAAATGGAAAGGCATTCCATGTTCATGGATCCAGAAACTTAATGTTAAGGTAGCAATATTCACCTAATTGAACTATAGATTAAACATAATCTCTATGAAAGTCTCAGCTGGATTTTTTTAGAAATCGACAACTGATTCTAACAATCCTATGGACATGCAAGGAAAAAATATTAACCAAGAACAATATAGCAAAAGAAGAACAAAATTTGGGGACTCATACTGCCCAATTTCAAAACTAACTACAAAGCTATGCTAATTAAGAGAGTGTGGTACTAGAATAAGAATAGACCTATAGTACAATGGAATAGCATTGAGAGTCCAGAAATAAACACATATTTATATTTAAATAAATTTTGAAAATTATACCAAGACAATTCAATGAAGAAACAAAAAAACATTTAAACAAATGGTCCTGGCTAAAGTGGATACTCACATACATAAGAGTGAAGCTGAACCCCTAACTCACAGCTTGTACAAAAAATAACTTAAAATGGATCAATTATCTAAATATAAGAGCTAAAAGCAAACACACACACACACACACACACACACACACACACACACAAAACCATAAACAAACAAACACTCAGAAGAGAACAGATGTAGATCCTCATGATCTTCTAACAGGCTAGGCAATGGTTTCTAAGACATGATACCAATAGTACAAGCAAGAAATGATAAAAGTAGTTATATTGGGCTTTATGAAAAATAAAGACTTCTGTAGAATACCACTAAGAAACACAAAAGATAACCCATAGAGGAGGAGAAAATATTTGAGAAACATATAGCTGATAAAAGATTTGTATCTAGAATATATAAGGTACTGTAACAACTCAGAAATAATAAGACAAATACCTCACCTTTAAAAAATGAGCAAAAGTCTGAGTAGATATTTATGTTCACCATTAAGATTAATTCTACACTGTCAAGTAACCTGATGTGTATGACGTATTTCACTTGAAATGTTTTCTTTTTTATAAGGTTACTTGAGAGATATTTGTTGAATTAAACCTAACAAGTTGGATTGGATGTTGTAACTGAGGTTCACAATGCTTTATTGTTGCAGCTTGATGATATCTATTGGTTAGTATATTATCTACAGTCCACAGAGTGCAGAATTAATTTTAATGGTGAACATAAATATCTATGTATAATGCATTTCTATTTGAGAAGCTCATAGTCTGATAGCTTTGACATAGGTAACTACAACAAACTTTGCTAATTTATGCCCATTGAGAATTTGTGAAAGTTGGATAAGAAATGGGCTCAAATTTAGCTATATGCCACACACAAACATGTATTTGCTAAAAACTTAACTATTATATGAGAGTGTCTATGTATTTAAAAAAGTAAAATATCTTTGTATTTTCATTTAAAATTTACTTACAGAAAACAACGAAATTGCTATGTAAGTATAGACCAGACACGTTCTATATTGGTTGATACTTAAAATAATAATTTTGTGTCATTTAATAAGAATGTTTTAAAGATTTTTTATTAACTTATTTGTAACAAGACTCTACTAGCTTATAAATAGGCTTACTAGGTTATAAATAAGCTTCTACTAGCCTCTAACCTTGAAAGAATTCATTTTCATCAATTAAAATTTTTAGACTTTGTTTTACCAGTGTGTTCTCTCAAGTAATAATTATTTCTACAATGTTGCTATAGTGTAATACCTTTGGTTACAGCATGGATCCATACTTGTCCTATATACAAACAAACTGATTTGCAAAAAAAATTGTAATTCACCTCTACTCTGAACATATTTCAGGATTAGTTGATTGCATGGTGTCAAAATTATCCCACTATTTCTTCAAGTTAAAAACAAAAAACTCTACACAAGCAGTATTTATGAAATATGCTCCACCACTTCCCATTATGAGAATCATGAGAATCTTGATTGTGTAAGTTTTATAACGTCTCTGTGCCTTAGTTTCCTTTTCTGTAAATCTGTGATAGATGTATGTCTATATCATAGAGTTGTTGTGAGGATCGATCTATCTGTCTGTCTGTCTATCTATCTATGAAGAGACAGAGGTAGAGACAGAAGGACAGAGTGAGTGCCTGGTACTCAGTAAACAGTAAGCATTAGGTATTAGTATAAAGAAGTTATTAGTAGCAAAGTTAATGATGATTATTATTTATTATGTAAATCCTGAGAAAAGCCACAGAGGCCCTAAATAACTTGCCCCAGTGTCACAGACTTAGTAAGTGACAGAATTAGGATTTAAACCCAACCAACATGACAGTTGAATTTGAGCCTTAAATCATAAAAAATACTGTCACCAGCAGTGCGTAATGTATTCATTGTGTTCCATACAGAGTAAATTTTTCTTTGTTTGCTAATGCTTTAAAGGATAGTAGTCACAAACATTAACATTGGAGTCAGAACATTTAACTGTAAGTTATGGCTCTATCATTTACCCACTATACGTCCTTGAAAAAAATTACATGACCAGTCAGTCAGTCACTTATTCACTTACTTAGTAAATACATATAAAGTGTAAACTATTTGTTGGTGACTACAGCAGACAGGATGATGCACTGCTCAGATCCCCATGCAAGAATGTCCTTGCTGTTTAGCAGTGAGGAGTGTGGTTGGCTGACAGCCTCCCCCCATTAACTCCTTCAGGCTCTACCTCAGCTGTCAAGTTGATATCATGCTTTTCTTGGTATGGTGCCTGCTAATGACAGAGCAAGAGATTGGTACAAGGACTTCACTATTTCCACCCAACATGAGACTTCAATAATGAGTAACCTTTGCTTTGGAGCAACATATTCACCTGGCAGGAACTTTTGCTAGGTCTGCATTATTGCCTGATAATTTCCCCTACCCAGGAATTCCCTCTACTTTTCCTGCCACACTGATCACCTTCAATAAACTTTTGGTACTTCCAACTTCAACTCATTGTCTATTTTCCAGAGAAACAAATCTGTAACAGGCACTGTACTAGGTATTGTGGAAATAAAATGTGTGTATTCTTCTCAATAAGATGGTCATTGGCCTTAGAGACATTACACACAGAAAAAGAAAAGGCAAAAAAAGTAAATAGATCAAATTGATAATTATTTTTTGCTGACCTCCCTTATAGCATTACATTACTAAATGAGAAAAGTCAATTGAGTTTATACTTTTTATAGCTAACATTTATTGTTTTCCATGTGTTAGGGACTACTGTAAACATATTACACATACCAACTTGTTTATTCTCACAGCATCCTTGTGTGGAAGAGATTATTATTATTCCTATTTTATAAGTAAGCAAAGTGGTATGTAGGTTACATAAATTTACCAACAACATAATCCGTTAAGAAAGTGATGGAACAAGGTTTCAAACCTACTCTGATCATAAGACTTATGCACTTTAAATTTATGTACCATTGCCCCTTTATAGCAATTCCATTAAAAAAGAACAAGAAACAAGATTAGATGGTGTCTTCTGCTTTACCATATGACTAATGAATAAATCATCTATTGTTAAATTATCATTATTATAATTATTGTTATTTTTATAACACTTGATTTCTGTTCTGCCTTGGGTCCATTTTGATGTATCTGCCTAAAGCAATAAACTCCCATCTGATGGACTTAAGCTGTGTGACTCCCTTCTAAGTTTCATTCTTTTGCAAAATATTTTAATCTATCTTATTAAATATCAGTTTTATTCGAAGTTTTGGGCTATGTTACAAGTCACACAGTATTTCCCAAAATTTGCTCTTGGACATATGTTTCCCTTTTCTTTATTTTCTTAGGCTATAGAAAGCAATTCCCAAACAAAAGGAGAAGCATTCTCAAGAGAACCAGGTCAGAGTATAATTTCTTCTGTATATGTTTTTCAGTTCCCTAATTATGATATTTCTATTGGTGAGGATGTTTCACAACAGAATCTGTTTTTGTTTTCATTCTTTCTTCTTTAAAAAATTTTTTGAATGTTTTCATTCTTTCTTATTCTCTTAGTGGAAGAATTTGACTGTGAATCTATTTAGCATAGGGATAGCATCACACTTTGGTTTATTTCCTCCCTCTGAAGTGGCCAGGGTAATCTGGATATGGAGTCTCTACAACTTCGCCTAATGATGTAGTGAGAGAATGTGTAGTTGTAGGGAGTCTGTGTTATTTCATTGTCTACCTCAGGGGTAAAAATTACATAAAACTCTATCTTCTCCAATAATAGGAATTATTGTATATATATTTAAATAAAAATATCTATGTATTCTATTTGGGTGTATATTTTTGGCAAATTAGATATTTTTCTTTTCTTTTGATTCTGTTGTCCTGAAGCCTTTAAAAACATATTTTAAAATTATCTTATATATGAGATCTTAATAAATTTTACTGCAATTAAACATTTTGATACCAAATAATTTTTTAAA
Source organism: Camelus ferus (assembly GCF_009834535.1). NCBI lineage: Eukaryota > Metazoa > Chordata > Mammalia > Artiodactyla > Camelidae > Camelus > Camelus ferus. Next base: position 58,426,150 of record NC_045732.1, read on the forward strand.
ATGGATTATACAATAATAGATGCCAAGAATCCTCACTTGCATTGAGGGGAAGTCTTCTATGTAGGTAAAGCAGGCTACCATCTGTGTGGTTTAAATGGAAGACCATCACAAGTTCCTCTGCTCCAAAATATTTCATTAGTCTAGCACAATGCCCAATGAAATTGTAATACAAGCTTTATATAAGGTCTTAAAAAGTTTCATGATTTTTCAAAGTCTGGCATAACTCAATGGCTTAAATGAATTTAATAATAAGGGAAAACAATGATAATAAAAATGATAAAACTTTTTTATCTGTTTTCACACAAGGAGAAGAACTCCAGGGACTATTCTAACAAGCTTTGAAGGTATGGGTAATTATAGAACAGCCCCTAGAAAGTAAAATGTCAGGATGACATGCTTGTAGCAGAGAGTGTGTTGACCAAATATGAATAGTTCATTTCCTTAGCTCAGCTTGTTCTTGACTCTCTCTTTTGGGTTGATTGAGGTTTGGGTCATGTGTATTTTCCTCTCTGTTTCTCTGTGTGGTAAGTCCACAGAGGCTTGTGGTCTGAGCCTCTGTGTTACTGAGCTTCAATTTGTTCTGAAGTTTGTTTTTGTCTGAAGTTGAGTAGACAAGTTCTATTGATTGGGAAGACAGAAAAAAAAAAAAAACTTCAATTCAGACTAAAGACACATGCTGTATTCTCTAATCCAGCCTTAGTAATCCAATTGATATTTGATCTCTAATTTTTATGACTATGTGTTTCTTACTTCAGAGAATAATGTAATTCCTTAAATTTTCCAAACCCCAATACTTGGGTGCTTTAAACCCATATCTTAATTAAGTTTTCTGTAACTTATAAGTGTAGACATCAAATTTTATTCAAATACAATCCATGCTTATATCTGAATCAAAATGTATTCATGAATTTTCTAAAGATTATTATTATATAACTATTCTCTTTCCTTCCTTGTAAAACTATCAGTTCAAGCTGTACACTTTATATATATATATATATATATATATATATATATATACACACACACACACAAAAGTTCAGAAAACTGGAGGCAGGAAAATATTTAGAAGATTTTAAAATAATAATGGAGATAAATGATGAAGATTTGAGTGGTGATCAATAAAAAAGATAAATTATATTATGACTTCTTTAAGGAAAATATCACAAACTTTCCCTTTGGGTAAATTAGAATGAAATCTGAGCAATCTACCATGGATGGGATAATATAGATTTTATACTTAGATCTTTATGTGATTTAGTTAGGCCCTGGAAACTTTTCTAACATCAGAGCCTATCACTAATTACCCACCCATTGTTAGATACACACAAATCCTATTGGCATTCTTCCTAATCATGAAATAAGACAAGCCTATTCATGCTTCAGGCCTTATGCAAAATGATATAATCATAAGGAGAAACAGACAAATCTGCAATCATAGGAAAGTTAACATTCTCACTCTTCTAATAACTGGAGAAAAACAGATAAGACATCAGAAATGATTAAAAGAATTTGGGTCACAAAATTTAAAAATTTTGCCTAATGAACATATGTACAAAATGTCACCCAAGTACAGAAAAATATTCACTGGGACATGTGAAAAATTACCAAATACTGGGACCTATGTGCAAGTCTCAATTTCAAAGGGCATACATTTCAAAGGGCATTTCAAAGGGCAGAAATTTTATAGAGAATGTTTTCTTGTCATAAGTCAATCGAGCTTGAAGTCATTTGAGAAAGATTTTTATAAAATTCCCATATGTTGAAAGCTAGGACACATATTTTCATAAACTATGAATTAGTGGAAATTATCATTGGAATTAGAAAATATTTTTAAATTAAAAAACCACAAAATTCTACATATGAACAAAAATGAGGTACTTTTATTACTTAAAAAGACTTCATAATCCTGAATGCCTAATATTAAAAAGGACTAAAATTCCATTATATAAACACTTATTCTAAAAATGTTATTTTCAAAAATAAGGAAAACAACACCAAATATGATGAATAGAAGAAAAAATGAAGACAAGCACAGATATTTAAAAATAGAAAGTGGACATACAAGAGAGAGGACTATGCAAGCCAAAAGTTGGTTCTCTGAAGTGACTAATGAGTAACAAAACTGAAAAATCTCTGTGAAGACTGAAAAAAGAGGAGATACAACTGTTAACTATTAGGAATATAAAGCAGATATAACTATATATTATTCAGTTATTTAAAAAATAAATGGATATTATGAAATACTTTATGCCATCAAGTTAAGAAATGTAGACAAAGTAGACAATTCCTAGAAAAGTTATCAAATCTGAGTCAAGAGAAAAAAAAGAAAAAAATCTGAGTAGTTCTAAAACTGTTAAATGAATATTTGTCATCAATCATTTTCCAACATAGAAATTTTACTGATGAATTATGAGAAACATTCAAGGCACAAATAATCACAAAGCTACACAAACACTGCCACAGAACAACAGAACAACAACAATAGAAAGTCTCATATTCATTTTATGTCACTAGTATAACTTTTATACCAAAGCCTACCGGGGAAGGGGGGTGGGAAGGGATAAATTTGGAAGTCTGAGATTTACAAATGTTAGCCATTATATATAAAAATAGATTTAAAAAAAGTTTCTTCTGTATAGCACAGGAAACTATATTCAATATCTTGTAATAACATTTAATGAAAAAGAATATGAAGACGAATATATGTATGTATAGGCATGACTGGAACATTGTGCTGTACACCAGAAATTGACAAATTGTAATTGACTGTACTTCAATAATAAATAAATAAATACATACATACAAACATTTGATAATATTTGGAGGTATTTTTTCCTTGTCACAGCTAGGAGGAAGCGTGTCCAACTGACATCTTCTGAGAAGAGGTCAAGGATACTGCTAAACCTCCTATAATACACAGGACAGGCTCCCACAGTAATAAATTATCCAGCTGAAATGCCAAAAGTATCATTGTTGAGTAACCTTACACTATGTAATAGATCCCCCCGACTCCATCATTTAGTAACCACTTCTTTGCTTTCCATTATCATAGATTAGTTTGAATTTCCTAGAATTTTATTTAAATGTAATCATACAATAGGTATCTATTTTGTCTGCCTTTTTTTCACTCAGAAAAATATTTTGAGATCTGTTCATGTAGTCACTTGCATTGATACCTCATTCCTTTTCATTGCTGAAAATGAAACTCGTAAGTAGGCCATTATGTGGATATAGCACAATTTGTTCATCCATTCATCCACTGATGGAAATATGCTATTTCCAGTTTTTGGCTACTACAAATAAACCTGCTGTGAAAATTTATGTAGAAATCTTTGTGTAGACTTGTCATGATTTTAGTGTCAGTTTAACATAAATTTGTAAAACTCAGGATTACTAAAATGTTCTCCTATATTTTGTTTTAGAAGTCTTACAGTTTTACTTATTACATTTCAATCTATGATTTATTTTTGAGTTAATTTTGTAAATGGTGTTAGGTAAACTTAAAGGTTTATTTTTTGTATATGACTATCCAATAATTTCAGCATGATTTTTTGCAAAGATAATCCTTTCACCATTAAATTGCCCTCAGTACCTTTGTCACAATCAATTCACCATTCATGTGTGGGTATAATTCTGGACACTGTTTTCTCTTTCATTTATACATGTTTCTGCCTTTACACTAATGCCACACTTTTTTGATTTAGCTAGCTCTGAAAGAGCCAGAAATCTGATAGTGTAAATTCTACAACTTTGTTTTTCCTGTTTCAAAATTGTCTGGCTACTCTAGATCCTTTTGTTTTCATATAAATTTTAGCATAAACTTGTCATTTTCTACAGAAATTATGTGAGGATTTTGAATGATACTGCATTAAGTCTATATATCAATTTGGGGGAAATGGACATGCTGAACTCAGCTGCTAGTTTGAGCAAATCTTGCAATGGATAATTTTTAAAAGGTTAAAATCACCCTGTGAGTGTGTTCTTTTGGGCTGATTTCATGTACTGTTTCTATATAGAAATTATATAGAGAATGATTTCTTGCCATAAGTCAATTGAGCTAGAAATAATTTTAGAAAAACTTTTGCTTAGGAGTTGACTTATTCAATTATTTTAATTCCCCATTTCCTAAGTGTCAGTGGGATCATCCTGATCAGGGGAAAACCACAGATAGATAAGTATAGGGGACACATTCTCCTGCCATTTGCCACCAGTGGTTGCTTTGATGTTGCAGCAAAGAAAAGCTGCAATCTTTTTTGTCCCTTATCCAATAAGAGGCCCAGGACCTTACTGGACTCTTTGCATACTGGAGACTGCACAAGTCTCTGTGACTGATGACTTTGGTAATAAACAACGACTTTTGGCAAAAGGAGACAGCATCCAAAGGGAGGCAGCCTCCAGATAGAGCCCCCCCACCTTGGGTTTCGGAGTTGAGATTTTCACACAGCTGCTAGATACATACAGTTGAAAAGCTACTGTTAGCTTGTTAGTTTGTATTGTTGAAACTGAACACCTTATCATAGAGACCTGGTGATTTTCTGGACTGATGTGTCCATTTTTGAGATAGATCAATTTGCACTCTCCAACTGACAAGATGGCAAGGGATCAAAGAACCTTACTTGTCAAATGGAAATGGTATACTGAGGAGCACAGCTGGCTTGGAAACAAAGACTTCCCAGCTTTACAGTTTTACATGAGAAAGTAGCAACTCTTACTGTGGAAGAAAGTTTTCTCCTTTCCATGTTTGAAGCAGGACCAAAGGCGCTGGCTCTTTGCGGGTCCTTGATTTACAGAAGTCTCACTGAATGCCTGGGCCAGCTTCACTGCTGATTAGCTATTTGAAACCCAATGTTTGCTTTACCTGTTTCAGCCTCATTTCCAGTTCTCTGTTGTGCTGTTGACTTGACTGTTTGCAGTTTGACATTTTTTCCCCCATTTTATGACAGAAGCTAGAGCAATAAGCAAATAGTTTAACTCTGTTTTTCAGATCTTCTCCTGTCCACTCACATTAGCAAAGTAGCTTGATCATTAACATAGCTTCACTCAAAAAGCCATTATCTTCTTTAGGCTGTTTCCTGTGTAATGTTCAGGATAAAAGGGGCAGAGACTGATAGGAGTTTTATAAAATGATTTTGAAAATTTAGAAATTCAGTATTCTGCCTTGACCCTTCCTTGGCATAAGATGTATTCTTATGTTTTGCAACAGCAATAATAGACAAGACAGGCACATTTTCCAAGTGGCCGCCTTTCAGAAAGGGGTCTAGAGGATTCAAATTTAATTCTGAGTAAGTTCTATGAAAATGCTTTTTTATGCACATGCTTCTGCTCCTCTTGCATCTGACACTTGCAGAACAAAGGTCTGGTTGAGAATAGAAGGTGATTGGAATAAGGGTGAAGTTACTGAAATGGGAGAAACATTTGATTTTGTGACAGTGGTAGTAGAATACAAATTTCTGGTACTTGAGAAGGGAACACTTTAAAACTCTTGGAAGTAAAGTTGGGTAAGGGATCAGGCAGAACTTTCAGAAACATCTCTGGAGACTTCCTCTGAAAGAAAATCACCCTGGTGCAGCTCTCCCAATATATTATGAAAATCTTTGAATATAACAGACTTTGGAATTTCTTATCCCCCACCAGATGGTGCTGACCACAGGACACCAGAGGATGACCCAAACTCATTCACCTTTTATGCAAGACATCACTGAATGTCATCCATACCTAATTCTGTGTGGTTGATAGTTTGGGGTTCTGGACAAGCAGGACCTATTGAACTGGCTGTCTTCAGGCAGTCCCTCTGAAAACAATGATAGAGTTCAATAATTAGGAGTGAACTGAAGACCCTAAAGTATACCAGCTGGCAAGACATGGGGGATTCCAAGGGAAACTCTGTTTGGGGCCAGCTGGGAGTGTTGGTTTACAACCTCTGGAGTTCCTGGAGTGAAATTCAAAATTGGACCCTATACACAGAGGGCAAAGAGAGACTGAAGAAAAAGGCAGACACTCCAGATTGGTAGGTGGCAGCCTTAATAAGCAAGGAAACTTACATAGGAGGCCTGTCTTGGGCGGCCACAGATGAGTAGATCCCTATGCCCACCTACCAGAATCTTAGAGTTCAATAGAGACCTTAATAGAATTCAGGCATGAAAGCAGCCTAGATAGTCTCAACAACGTATTACCTTCTCAAGGCTGCATCCTTAACGCTGCTTCTAGTACAGGAACAGGGGGTAAATGTATGTTCCAAGGACAGGGGAGGGGGTAAGAAGCCTCTGATTGCTCAGATCCAGTTTTTGTGTCAACCAGTGGTCATATCTTCTTGATGACCCTCTCCAAAATTTGACTGATATTTGCCCCATTTTTATCAGGGGAGAGAAGGAATTAAAAATATTAATTGTTTAAAGAGGTACCATGTGTGCCTTCAAGACCATCAATGGTCTTGAAAAAAAAAACACTGATTTTTACTTCATGGGTGAATATAAGTGATCTCCACATACTTTAGTTAGTCCTTGTAAAAAATTTTCCATGACCTGAGCTGAAGTGATCAAATAATTTCACCTCAGTTCTGGAAGGATTCAAGTTAACTTTAACTCACTGGCCAGAGTTATTATGGATTGTGGAATTGCCCTGGACTTCTACTTTGTCATCCAAGGTGAAGTCTACATGAATCCATCTTGCTCTTCCTGATTAATGTCTCAGACCAGGTAAAAAGGTAAATAGAGAAACTGAAGGAGATGATCACCTAATGGTTTCTGGGATTTGTTTAACTAAATCTGGGCCCTTAAGAGTTGGGGAGCATTGCTGAAGTAAATGCTGCAGGTGTCTCATTCTGTGTCTGGAGTCATACTGACAATAGCCTTAATTAAGTGTCGCATAAGACAAATCAAATGGATTTTACTACAGCCAATTGGATTAATTAGAACAGTGAATGGAATGGCATATGCATGAAAGAATTTTTCTGAAGCCAGAATTTGCAGAAAGTAGGTATAGAAATTTGGGAGGTAATACTCTGTAAATATTTTATCCTTCCTGCACAGTCTAGGCTTTCTAATCAAGGAGAACTGGCAACTTTGCTAAAGAATGATTAAATGACAAACATGCCTTGGAAGTTAGTGATAGTTAACTGCTCTAGAGAGATTTAGAGACATTTCTTTGGAGGTATTTGGTTACACTCCAGGATAGAGACCATCTTTCTCTCTCTCTCTCTTTCCGTGTATGTGTGTGTGTGTGTGTGTGTGTGTGTGTAGTCCACAGTAAAGGTCCCTATCTCTCTGCAGGGGAGGATGGGCTGATATGACAGCTGCCCTATAATAACTTCAAGTCTTATCATTTTAGGCTTGCCCTTCTGTGGCCCTCTGGCCACAACTGATCCTAATTATGTGACCTCATGGGTTTCCTGAAAATGTATGTGTATGCATGTAGGCACACACCCACACACACATATTAACTTGCTCTTCTTTTTATTATTTCTTAAGATTGAAACTCAGATCATTGATTTTAGAGCTTCTCTCTTTTCTAAAATGGATACTTAGTGTTATAAGTATCCATATAAACACTGCTTAACAGCATCCCTAAAATTTTGATATGTAGAGTTGTATTATTTTCTATTTTGTTAAGTTTAAAATATTTAAAAATTTTCCTTATGATCTTTTTTGGCCCATGAATTATTAAAACATTCTATTTAGTTTCTAAGTATTTGTTTATTTTTCAGATATTTTTGTTCTATGGATTTTTGTTACTGATTTAAAAAAAACCTTTTTTTCCTTACAGCTATGATCTGAATTACATTTAAGAATTTCAAAGAAGGGATCAACTACTAACATGATACCATGACAATACCTCTAAATATTACTGTTTAAATTTCTAAGGGAGTGATAGGATTGGTTATTCTTTCTCCTTACTGATCTGAGCTGGGGTTAATGGTTTATGCCTCATTTGTACCAAGTGAATGAGACAGTCCTATAAGGTTATACATATCAACCCTACACCATTTCGCTAGGACTGTTCAAAGGGGTCAGACTCATATCACTGCCAGTGGTAGGGGTCATTTCTCTGGCTGAAGCCAATGTTCCTACATCAAGGAGGGGGGTGTGGGTTACAATCAATGACAAATGGAAAGAAGGGTAAGTGATTGCTGATGGAAAGGGAGCTAATAAATGGATAACCAAAAAAGGGAAAACTAACATTATCTTGTTGCCTCAAGAGATGCTGGGAGCAACAAAGTGATATTCTCTCTTAGCTATATTTACAGATGCTCTTATGAGTGAAATGATGTAGAAACATTCTCCTGTCCAAGAAGATTTAAGAAGCATTCAATCTGAAGTCATCATACCATGCATGGATGAATACACTTGGAATGACTCTTGGAGTATAGCTTTGTCTTTTGTTTCCCATTTAATAGGGAGTAGTTATCATATAGGATTCCTGTGGCCTCCCATGTGCAGAGGAACTACGGACTTCTACAGACACAAAAGGGACTTTTTTTCAAAAACGAAACTATAGATCACCATGTAACTATTAACCTAGATGATGAACTGTTGAGAAATGTGCCCAGATATATGGACATAAAATATCTGCTGTGCGCCTGGACTTTTCTATAATGCCTTTAAACTATGTTTCTGTGGATGAGGGGCAATAACTTATGTTAAAAATACTTGGCAAACAAGAAATGTCAGTTTAGGGGTGATTTGGTGGGTTCATTTACCTACTACTCATAGTTCCAGTGTCCACTGAGTACTTTAAGGAAAGGTCTTTGACATACTCAAATTATATTTCGATATGACTACCACCCATAGGACATTATGCTGGGGAACTCTGAAATAGGGCAGAGGGCTGTGCCTACAAGATACCTGAGGTCCATAATTAACTGAGAAATCGTCCTTGATATATACCCCAATCAATAAAAATCTTGGTATATGAACGTTTATTGTAATGCTGCCATATTTTCTACCGATCTTCGTCTAACTCATATGTAACTGCTATTTGGTGTAATACTGGAATATTTAGAAATTATTTTTAATGCAATACCTACCTCACTTGATGGCACAGATAACTGGTAATTTGACAGTTTTCTTTTTGCTTTTTGTACTCAATGAGTGGAGAAAAATTCAGATTAAGGAATGAATATGAGAAATGTACAGTGTAAAATTCTTTACTACAAGTTAGAGAGTGGACTGTGGAAGACAGGGTTTATTTAGTTTGTTTACAATTGAATTGGAAAAGCTCAATCTTTATTTCTGGAGACACCTGTGTGTCTTTTTTGGACTCTTGGCCAAGATAAGGGCAGTGGGAATTATGATGGGCTTTTGAAGTCTAAAACATTCCTGACAGTTCTGAGGGACCATATTTTCATTAGTGACTTCTGACTGGCCCAACCTGTTATGTCAACATGGATTGATTACTCAGAGAACTGTAAAACCCCATTAAGAGTCCCCACTTTGAGCCCCCTTAAAGCTAAGATTTCTTGTCCAGATATTGGTGGTTCAAGTTAAAATCAAAGCATTGTCCGTGTCTGTACATGACTTTTCACATGGGGCATCTTTCAGATCCCTAATGGTTTTCTGTGTTCTTTATCTCTTGCTTCACCATGTCCTTTGTCTTTAAATAAAAGCTTTAGGAGTGTGCTCTGAGGGGTCTGGTGAGTCTTTCCAAATATCTACACTTGTCGATTTTTAGTTTTTTAAGGAATCTCCATACCATTTTCCATACTGGCTACACCAAACTACATTCCCACCAGCAGTGTAGGAGGGTTCCCTTTTCTCCACACCCTCTCCAGCATTCATCATTTGTGGACTTACTACAAAGCTACAGTAATCAAAACAGCATGGTATTGGCATAAAAAAGACATATGGATCAATGCATTAGAACATCAATGCAACAGTCCAGAAATAAAATCACACACCCTCATCTTTTTGCTCATTTGAGTGGTTGCTTTGCGTACAGAGGAACAGAGTGGAAAGGGGGCATATTTCCTCTACCCCTGAAAAGACCAGCAATACGTCCACAATCCAGAGATTCTAGTTATTCATGGTCCTGAAAGCAGAAGTATGTATTTTTTCATATATTAATTTGTAGAATGTTTATTTTCTGCTTCCACTTACCCCTACACACTTAATTATTCTCTGGAATGTAAACTTAATGAAGTAATGGAGTTCATCCTGTTTGCTATCACTTCTGCACTGCTTGCAGCATAATGAATATTCAATAAATATTTGTTAAATAATTCAATATTTGTAAATCCTTCACAGATCTAGATCAAAGGAAGAATGTTTTATAGAAGGATAACTTACAAGGCCAATTGACTGCCAGAGGTGAGAAAAACAACTGTCCTTAATAACCAACTTGACTCAACTGACTAGACCTCTCAGTGAAGCTGATATGCTTTATTTCAAAATATGCAATGACTGTTAAAACTCTGCTATGTATGTGGTCTCTTCATGATCAGCAAAGAAATATATTTATGATGATGAAGGTATGTTCTTTATTGAAAAAAAAATATGTTCAATGGGTGCCATTCTGAGGACTGCTCCTCAGTGAAATCCAAACATTCTCTATCCCAATTTTATTTTTAAGTTTTGGTTTAATGGCTCTATCTGCCAAAAAAGAGCTATCCTTTCAAATAATTATGACAAGTTACTACTGACATAACGTGTGAACATACCAACACAATCCTTGTTTTTCACTACATATGAATTACAAAATTAGGCAAGTTAGAAATGAATGCATATTATTGATCTTTTAATGAAAAAGGAAAATTGCATTCTACCTGGAACACTAAAACTTAATACACAATTCAAACCAGAAGTTCCAGTCCCCTTCATTCAAAAGTTAGTGAACTGCCTTTTTAAAAAAAACTTCATGTTTTTTGTGATTGTATATCACAATATCCCTCTATAGATACAGCCTTATTTATACGGAGATATATTGCTTAGAAACACTTTGGGAAAAAAAAAAAGTAATAAACACATTGTCTTTTTGTTGACTTATGGCTAAGATGTACGCATGCCTTGCAATTTAATGATAATAAAACCACAACTGATGTTAAATTCTCAGAAATTCTAATCTCAAATGTGTTTTCAAGCTTTTGATTTAGCACAGTGGTTCTCAATTCTGACAGGACATTAAAATTATCTGGGAAGCTTTATGAAATACTAGTACCTGAAGCGCATGCCTGCATCTCAGAAATTGAGATGTATGCATTGCTGTTTTTAATAGGTACCCAGATAATTCTAAGTGCAGCCATGGCTACGATAATCACTAATTCTGTGTGTGAAAGGTTCTTGAAGATAGGCACTGCTCTGATTATTGATCACTATGTAACAAACCACACCAAAATACTGGCTTTAAAGCCATCTTCTGTTTATTATCTCTGACAATTCTGGGGTTGACTGGGCTCAGCTAGGTGAGATCTCTCATTCAGTTGCAGTTAAGATAATGGCTAGAAATGAAATAATTTCAAGGTCAGTCACTCAAATTTCTGGCACCTTTACTGGCATTTGGGACACTTATCATTGTTTAGACCTCTCTATAATATATGTTTTCTTAGGTTTATCCAGCATGGCAGCTTCAGAGTACATGAACTTTTAAATGGCAGCTCAGGGCTTCTAATACATATGTTCCAAGAGAAAGGGAGAGAAGCTAATGGAAACCATATTATTTTTTGTGATCTAGCCTCTAAAGTCATGTAGCATTACTTTGTGGCACTCACAAAAGTACTCTTAGGTTCACACAGAGGAAATATAAATACTACTTCTTAATGGGGTAGTGGTAAGTTTCCAGATCAACCTGTGGAGTTGAAAATACTACTGTGATCATTTATGGAAAATCTAATGCATCATAGGTGCTTTGTTGTATCCAACTTTTAAATCATTAGGTACCACTTTGCTTGGTAGATATTCATTCAGTATTACAGTATGCCTATGGCATCATAGCTTTGATTGTGTGACTCCTAAAGCTGACACACTATAGTGCCTGGAATTTTCCCTGGTTATAGATTTCAAACATGTGCATTGTGAAACTGATATGAAGAAACTTTTTTTTTGGTTGAGAGTCACCTTCCATCTGCATCTCAGTATAGCTTTATTGGTCTCAAGTCAGCTCAAAACAAAGCATCATTGTTTCTTTACAGAAAATTCTATGCCCCATCAAGAATGTCAAACTATTGCTATAAATGAAAAGGTACAAGAAATGATACTTATTAGCCTAGAAATTGACTTTTAACATATATATTCAAGTATGAAATATGAATTTGGAAAGGTCTTAGATATCTCAATCATCAGTCAAGTCTCTATACTATGCATAAAAAAGGTTAAAAAAAAGATGTCTGAAAGATCCAGTGAATGTTCTGTGCAAACATTCTCATTTACTAAAAAAAAGTAAAAATATATGGAAAGTTAGTAAAATTATTCCCATGAAATATGTAAATCTTCCAAAACATTAAAACAATTTTCATGATTCAATAGATGATGAGGAAATTACTTTTGCTCTGGCCATCTTTACAACTTGGGATAAGAGAATGTCAAAAAGAAGAGTTTATAAAGCTTGGTTTTGGAATAAAGTATCACTGCATATATATGTGTGTATACACACCAATTGGAAATGTATTTGTCAGTATTTAACTTGGCCAAAAGCAAAGTAAATTCTATTTTCTGGTAAGGAAGTAGGCTTAATGAATAATCTGGACTTGCTTTCTCCTTTTGGGAATCCCAGATCACTAATCATTGAAATGGAAATCCTTATCTGGATATTATAAATTATAACTTAGTGTATTTTTTGATATCACATGTTTTAGGGATATGATGTATACAAATTGTAAATTCATGAATATCTTGAACCACATCTGTTATGAATGTCAAACAGAGGTGTTCTGTCACAGAAGCGTCTGGAAATCTGTGTCTGAAAAGTCTGAAAAACTCATTTTAATTATTGTGTAAAACTTTACATAAGTTGGAATTTTCCAAACTATTTCCAATAATCAATGTATTTCTATCATTATTCATGTCCACAAAAATTCAATATATTAAGATTAAAATTAAGGCCACAACATGAAGCTTTTCATATTAGAACTTGCTATGACCTGATACTACTTATGCCATTCCATTTTCCACAAATCCTAAAGACACACACTTTATCATAGTCACTTAACATCTTTACTAAACACAGAGTATATTGGTACATTTGTTACGGATTTTGCTTAGATTATGTACTCTTTAGCTGTGTAAAACAGTTATAAAGTCTATATTCAATCCTAGATTCTCAAAAAAGTTTTTCAGAAACTAGTTTTGCTCTTATGATCTTCTATTTTCTAAAATTCTGTAATACCTGATCTTTATGACACAGTCAGGATGTGCTCTTTATTTTTATTAGTTTCATTATGATTATGCAGATGCCATATTTTTCTTCAACCAGATTCTCTTTAAGATTTTATTGGGAGTCCAACAGTTAAGACAACATGTGTCAACCAAAGAGTGAATGTATTTGTTCAAATTATATAAACTGCAAATGCTTTATCACAGGAAAATGAGAAGTATGAAAGCCGATAAAGAGAAAAGTAGAATAAAGTATATTTAAATTTTTGTTTTTCTTTTTTTGGGGTTATTAGAATTTATTTGGAAGGACTAAATGTTTTACATTGTTCTTATGACAGAAGTTTTTCTTCACCCATCCCTATCATTAGTAGCTTTTCTCCATAGAAATATGCCTACTTAGAAGTGCTAATGGTAGGTATATCAGTAATACTCTGGCCCTAAAGATTCTTAGTGAAATGATGGTATTTCATTTATTAGGTTAAAATTTGTATTAAATGGTAGCAATAGATTGTACTCAAGACTATAAGTGACTCATGGATTTAACAAAAATGTTAGACTGGATTATCGTTCCAATTCTTCATTTCCTCCGTGACAAAAGGATTTTGTATATATGTGTGTGTGTGTATATGTGTGTCTGTGCTTGTATGTGTCTGTTTCTATGTGTGTGTATACCTTTGACATAACTTTTGCAATGTCTTCCCAATGTCAGTGGAGTACAGTTCCCTATGTCTTGATCTGAGGATCAGCCATGTGCCTCTCTTAGGTCAATATAAAATTAGATGATGTGATATAGTCAGAAGTTTGAAACATTTTGCTCTATAATCACCATGGGGGAAAAAGCGTGAACTAGCTCATTCATCCCATGAAGAGGACAAAAGACACATAAAGCAGAGCTGAAATGTTTCAGCCAAAACCAAACCCAGCCTAGAGCAGCTGATGCCCAGAGGAGCCCCAGATACATAAACAAACCTAGCAAAACTCAAGAGAGCCACCCAGACAAGCCTAGCCTAAATCAACTGAACCAGCAATCTATGAAAATAATGGATTGTTGTTTTTAAGCTGCTACATTTGGGGGACATTTATTACACAGAATTTGTGTGACAAAACTAAATAATAAAACATATATGTTCTTGGTGAACTCAAGTTTTGTAATTGATTATTAGACATTTTTAAAGGAGAATTTACTGGGGCAAAAGATTCAAAACAACCTATTAGTGAAACAAACTCAAAAGGATGAACATAAAAAAGATAATTGTTTTTCATTAGACAATAAAAAATCAATTTTTAACTATTAATTAAGATTAATAGCAAAAAAAAACAATAAACAGCAATAATACATTTTAACTTGCTTAACATTTACAAATATATTGTGTAACTCCATATAATTTTATCCCTTTTTCCCCTCATATAACAACTCAATGTTGTAAACAGATGTAAAAATAGAGACACAGGTATTAAGTAATTTACCTACTGTCCCACAGTAAATGAATGGAAGAGGTTAAATAGACACTAGGTCACTTGGCTGTTAATCTAAACCCTTTCAAAATTATATTTTTCTAAATTATTATCAGCAACACAGTTATTTTTGAATTTGCATTCTTAATTAATAGAGTAGTCTTGGTTTTTAAGACCTAATTTCTCAAAATATGCAACAAATATATAAGAAAGATTTTACTAAAAATAAACTACAGATAAATCATACTCCACAAAACATAAAATTCTCACCCAAAGAAGACAAAAGGGTTTAGTTAGCATATAATGTCAGAATCAGTTTTCTCACATTTTGCTTCCAATCACAATACCAACACTGTTTCAAGAAATATGTGTAGAAAGATTATTTTCCCTAAATACTGTGTCTCACTGTTCTAGCAGAAGACACCTTAAAATATAACTGCAAATTTTTATTTGAGTGCATGACTTGATTTAAATTATTGATGAAAAAACACAAATATTAAATGGAAATAAAAATTACTTTGCTTTATCTCATTCTTTAAGCAATGGTTAAGGAATTTATCTTACTTCTGCTGTAACTAACGCTCTGATCAAGATATTACTAAAATGCCAGTGAGATTTTCTTTATATAATGTAATATAAAAAGTCATTTGTTATGCAGAAAATAAGGGCTGTGTGAATGAGAGAATACATTCCAACCTAGAAGAAATATAGTGTTAAAAGTGTATCACTGCAGCTTATAGTTTATGAGAAAGTTATTTTGAAAATACACACTGCAATTTTCTAATAACATTGGAAGCTCAAATTATGGCACTTCCAATACAGCACATATACTCTTAATTAAGATACAGTACTTGTTTTGTATGATTTAGGCATTTAAGAACACTACACTCATTATACCTAACCCAGATGCTTGACTAAAGACACATGTATAGTCTAAATAAAATGTTGAATGTTATGGAAGACACTTAAGTAGCTTTGAACCTCCTTCAAAAATGACATTACTAACCTCACTTCTTTTTTTGATGTTTGACTGTGATTGCATTTTTTCCTATAATTAATGAAATTCCAGATTATAATTCATGAAAGAATAGCAAGAGAATGATTCCAGAGTCTTAGATGTAGATGTGATTTTTAAGAGGTTACTTATACTTAGTGCATATTCTGCTTTTCAGAAAACGTAAGTAAAGATCTTATATTTAAAGTGCTTAAGGGAAAGAGATCAATATATTCACAGACAATTCATTTTGGGATTTTAATAGTTCTTGCTATAATATAAATAGTTATTTTAGCCTTTTTCATAGTAATTTTTGCCAGTTTGAAGAAGTTCATAACTCTTAATTTAACTTGTATCATTTATGAAATCCATTAAGTAGTAATTTCATTTTGATAATTAAAAGACAATGTTCTAGGAAGTGTTAGACATAGTAAAATAATTACCAATTGTATAAAAGTTGTACAAGCAACAGTATCAATATAAAAGGTTATCCAAAAAGTTCATCAGAAACATATACTGCAGTATTGGTTTGCCATCTATTATTAGTATTGGTTACCATCTATTACTAGTATGTGCACTGGATTCAAAGGATAACTCCTATTATCAATAGATTACCATTTATATGAGGAGATAAGTTATATATAAAAATATTCTTTGAAAAAGTTAGTGCTATAAATCAGATAATTATGTTCTCTCTCTCTCTCACATACACACACACACACACACACACACACACATACACACACACACACACACACACACCCCTCAGGCATCCAAAAACTGATCAGACACTGACACTTAGCGTCAGACCTTGGTATTGTTAGAAGTTTACTTGTCATTCATAATCAGGCCATGTTATTGTCCTGTTAGGCATAAACAATGTTACAGAACACCACTATCAGACAAGGTCACTCAATGATCATGATGAAATGAGACAAAACACAAGACCGCTTCATAATTTTGTCTCACTTCAGACAAAATCTAGGCCACTGTGGATACTCACAGATTATCAAACGTTCTTTTCTCATGGCTAATATGAGGAAGTGCAGCTTCTTTATCAATTATAACTTTGTCTTACTCTAGTCTACCTTCCGTGTAAATAAGGAGCCTGATCAAAGAATTATCCTGCTTCCTGACAGCACTGAAAACAGAGTGAAACCCCACTTCTCTGAGCTTCCCCAAATCACTTAATCAAAGCCCATATCCTGTAAGTCCATTCTGACACCCTCTTACTGACACACCCCGTGGTTTCCCAATAAGCAATGAACTCAACTTGCTTCAACTACAAGCATTTTCTTGGTGGTCTTCAGCTGGATGTCATTAACTAAATATACAGAGGAATATATATAAATCCACTGCCGTATGCATTTGTGAAATTCAAAAAAATGACAGATTACTGTATTAGGAAGAAGAACCAGGAGAAGTTTTTCTGCCAAGCGTAAATCTAGAGAACTATCCTCACAACACTATAGAACATTATTTTTTTAGTTTATGTAGCTTAGATGAGGCTGACCTTGTTACCTATGGTTAATCTCATAACACAAATCTGGATAATCAGAGTAATTCAGCAATCTGGTCAGTATGGTTGGGCATTTGGCCTAAGATTATATCTTTACCAAAGAAAAATTGTGGAAAATGTTTATATTTGCAGCTGTGATTGTTAAGTGAGGAAGATGTGATTGATAAGTGAGGAAGATGTGATTTTTAATCTGCTGTCACTTTTTTATTACTGCATATAGCATGATTGCTAAAGAAAAAAGCCAGTATAGTTGAAAGCAGAGCCTAGAGAAAGAGATGAAATCAAATTATTTCGTAATTTTATCAAACTGAATGCCTCTGCTTGGTTGAATGTGGCAGAGATCCAACTGAAACAAGCTTAAAAGCAAAATAAATTTATTAGTTCAGGTAACTAAAAAATCCAGAGATGTCTCTAGGAGCTCATATGATGTCACAGTTTATTTCTCTTTACAAATCTCCATGCTGTTTTGTCTGTGTTGGCTGAAACAATGTCTTAGGAATGATATAATTTTATTTTTTTTAATAAATTTTTATTGAAGTATAGTCAGTTACAATGTGTCAATCTCTGGTGTACAGCACAATGTCCCAGTCATATATATACATACGTATATTCATTTTCATATTCTTTTTCATTAAAGGTTATTATAAGATATTGAATATCGTTCCCTGTGCTATACAGAAGAAAGCTGTTCTTTATGTTTTTTATATATAGTAGTTAATATTTGCAAATCTCGAACTCCCAAATTTATCCCTTCCCCCTCACTTTTCCCCAGTAAACATAAGATTGTTTACTATGTCTGCAAGTCTGTTTCTGTTTTGTAGATGAGTTCATTAGTGTCTTCTTTTTTATGTCCACTTTAATTTAAAAAAAAAAAATCTTCCTAAGGTAGATGGTTCGTGTTGGAAAAGGTTAACAAAACTTTATCTTTATAAAAACATATGACAGTTTAAAGCAAAAATAATCTTAGGAATGTTGTACTTGCTTATTTTTGACATATAAGGCAACAGGAAATAATAAGCAAATTTATTTATCCTAAAACACACAACAAAAAAATCTTCAAATAAGCTGAATTGATATATTTAAAAAATTCTATAGACATTCAGTGATTCTAAATAAAAAAACAAATTTTAATAACATACGTGGAGATTTCCTGTGATGGATTATTTATTCTTCATATTCTATAATGTCAAATTAGGTTCAATTGCTGCAGTATGATATTTATTACTTCTGGAAATTGAAGCAGATATGGAATGTTCCATATTTAAAAACAACGAAGATGTCTGATTATGATGGCAAACATGGGGATGGTAATCACACAAGGTAAGATAACTTGGGAGGACTCATGAGACTCCACAGAGTACACATAATCACATAAGGGTTTAATAAAGGTAACAAGAGTACAGCAGGAGAAAGAGCATAGAAAATTGTAGAGAAGTCTGAAAAATTCCAGGTGCAGTTCTCAGGACTTTCTCAGTTGCAGATGTTTCAACTTTAGATTGTGAACCATCAAGAAATGTGAACGAAATCTTGGTCTCAGGGGAGCCAAGGTACATGTTTACTAAGAGGTTTTGTTTGTTTGTTTTTTAAGTCCATGTAACAACCAGGTTTTAGCTGGTTAAACCGGGTGCAAACTATCTACATATTTTCAGTAAGCAATGTGGAATGCTGGCATAGGTGCCTCCTGAGGAGTTTATAATTTTAAACAGCTTTTTGCTAATCACTAATTAGTACATGTAAGGAAAATGGAGTCACTCAGGCTCTCTTGCCAGACATCCAGTGTCCAGTGACTCAGCTGTACTATCCCGCATTCGCAGTACCCATGTAGTGCTATATGAGCATGACTTGCACCAAGCAAGCGCGCTGGTTAGCTCCTATCATAGTTGGCTAGATGCAGGCTTTGTTTGCCTTGATATATAAGGTGAATGGAACTTTCCGCCACAGCCACTGAAGCCTGTGTACTCCTCCGCGATAAAGGCATGTCAGAGATGCCTATGACTCTAAGAGTGTTCTTCAGTCTGCCGGAATCCGTGAACCTGCCAGGCCTTGAGTGCTTGCGATACACTTGGTGGAGTCAGCAGGATTTGCTGTGGATCAATATGGAGCCCTCTAAACCCCTGGTGGGTGGACTTGAGGGGTGGTCCCTAAGGAGTACTTGGTACTCGGTAGCAAACCCCCTTTCTGCTTGGGCACTGCCCTTGGATTGGCCGGACATGGATGAATCCCCCGTCCAGGTGGAAAAGGCCCTACAGGAGGTGGCGGGGGGGTGGTGGTGGTAGATACCTAGAGAAGTGGAGTGCCCGAAAGGTGGCCAGGGCTGTGGGGTGGGTGTTCATTACAGCCCCGAGGGCTGAAACCAAAACCTCGCTGCAAGCGGCAGGGAAGGTTAGAGAGTTACAGGAAAAGTAGGAAGCCTTGACCGAGACCTCCTTGCAAGAGGCAGCAAAGGTTCAAGAGTTACAGGAGAAAGAAGAGGGTTTGGAAGCCCACATCCGAGCCCTGGAGGAAGATTTACGGGCCTTGGAAAGCCAGTCACCACCCCCAGAGATGGTGATACACTCTTCCGCTGAAGAAGAAAAAGAGCCATGAATGCAGGCCTGACCAATTGTAACACGGAAGGTGAAGCAACAGTAGCCGATGGCCCCAGGAGGGCAGGCTGCTGGCCCCCTGCAGATGACTGAGTTCACAATGTACCTCCCGTATACTCAGGCAAAACTGGTGAAATTGGGTGAGCGGATTCACCAGAGGCCTGGGGAGCCACTGGCAGCCTGGCTATTATGCCTGTGGGATTTAGGAGTGAATGGGATTATATGTGCCCCCCAAGGAAATAAAGAAATTAGCTTCAGTGACCTTACGTCCATCTTTGCAGCAAAGGTTACAGGATAGCTGGCGCAATGGTGAGGGCAACCATTCCTTACTGGATTGGGTGATGGCCACAGTGTGGACAGAGTGGGCCAACGTGGGGGAAGTGCCCGAGACTGTAAGTAAATGACAATCATATGGGGAGCTGGTGCAAATGCTCTGGGAGCTGGGGATACAACAAGGCATATTCAATTGAAATACACATGGCCCTGATAAGGAAAGGTTTACATCAGGAATAAGATATTTGGTGTTGCAAAACACCCCCTAAGAGCCCTTCAGGTCCCTTGTGGCTATATTGGCCCCATATATGGGACAAAAGATTAATAAAGTCACCACGATGGTAGCAAGTTTGGGCAAGGCAGAAAGCTGTCACCAGCAAAAGGGCACATGGGCTGTTACCCAACAAGTGGGGAAGTTAACAAAAAGGACTGGGAAACCTCTCAAGGTCACTCGTACCCAGATGTGGGTAGACCTTGTAGGAACTGATGTAGACCAAGCTAAGACAGATGGAAAACCTAATACCCACTTAATGGAGTTACGGCAGGAGTTGAGGGAGGAACAGAAGTTCACTCCCATGAAAAGGAATACCCCTGCTGTAAAAACCACCAAGGTGTCCAAGGAGACCCAAGCAGTGCACCTTAATGACTATATGCTACCCCAGGAGGTATGCAGGGGTAAAAATGCTTTACCTTTGAACAGGATAAAGGCTGAGGAACCCATCTACAGGGGGCAGGCAGGGACCAGAGGCTGCATGTAGAGCTTGCTATTTACAGGTCCCTGATCAATGTGCAGCGAGTGTTGGCCTTGGTGGACATGGGGGCTAAATACACTCTGTTATGGTTCAAGTCAAGGGCGACCCCCAACTTGGATGGCAGATGCCATTCAGCCTGAATCTGATACTATTTGGTATAATACTGGGACTGGCCAAAGCAATCAATGGACAGAGCTACATGCAGTATGGTTGGTTGTAACCAGTAAACCGTCAACCACTGCTGTCTGCACTTATAGTTGGGTAGTCTACAGAGGACTGACCCTCTGGATTTCTATTTGGTATTTAAATAAGTGGTCAGTCATACAAAGGCCCTTGTGGGGCCAAGTCTTTTAATAGGACCAATGGGAATTAGGTCACCAAAAGCAGGTGACTGTGTTCCATGTACCTGGATATGCACCTTTGGCCTCATGGGGAAATGATGAGGCCAATACCTTGGCAAAGATTCAATGGCTCCAGGAGACAGAGCTCCCAGAAACAATATGGCGCAATGGCTGCACCGACACCTGCTACATAGAGGGCAAAAGACAATTTGGGCCACTGTGTGCAGCTGGGAACTGCCAGTGACCCTGACAGAGGTACAAAATGTCTGTGAGCAACGTGTGATATGTTCTAAGGAGCACCCCAGGTGGCTCTCAGGCAACTCAGGCCAGATATTGTGGGGACAAATCCCCCTAACTTGCCGGCAAGTGGACACTATTGGACCGCTGCCCCACTCCGAAGGCTATTATTGTTATGCCATCACTTGTGTAGATACTGCTACAGGCCTGTAGGCGGCCTATCCAGCTTGACATCCAGATCAGAGGGCTATGTTGCAAGCACCCGTATGCCTCTGTGAGGCATACAGATGCCCTCTAGTGATTGAAAGTGACCAAGAAACTCATTTTACTGGAGCCCAAGTACAAAGGTGGACACAGGACATGAATATTAAATAGAAGTATCATGTCCCTTGTAACCCAAAGGCCGCAGGTATTATAAAAAGGTACAATGGCCTATTAAAACAAGGACTGCAAGCTAGCGCAACAATGCCAATTTTGGTGGGATGGACTAAAAGGTTACGAGATGTCCTGCGAACCCTTAATGAATGCAGCTAACGTGGTGGCCTACCTCTAGCAGAAGCATTGCTCCATCACGCCGCTGTACCCATACAGGTCCAAGTCCAGACGAAGGATATTTTGCTGAAAACTGGATTTGGACAACAAGGCAATATATTGCTACCAGCACCGACCAGACTTGAAAAGGGGTAGACCGTAATGTGGACTTGGCCATGGACTATCCAGGCCACCCACATGTGCTGGGTAGCCCTTATAGCAGCATGGGGGCCTGGACTAATAGCTAATTTACAAGTAACCCTGTGGGTTACAGGACAATGGCCTCCCACAGTACAGGTAACCTACCCAGGGGTGGCAGACCAAGCCACTATACTACAGTGGACTTTGTGTTGGTCATGTGGCCTATTATGAGTTCTCCTCTGTTATTGCATACTGAACCTGCAGAAGCCTCTATTCTGGCTAAGCGAGTATGGTATGACCCTCCTGGAAGGCCACTGCTCCCAGCCACTGTGTTATCAGCTGACAAGACACTGGCATGTATCTTGCCTGAGTGGACCTGCCATTGCTAATACCACTAACAGCCCTGTCTTTTCGCCCTTAGGTTTGTTTGGACTAACACTCTAGCTGACTGGGCACACACTTATGTGAGGATTGCTAACCAACTGGCTTGCTGGATCCAAACTGAGTTGCCTGTTAGCGCCTCAAATGGGCTCCTATAAAAAATTAAAGCAACCACTGAGGCTAACTGGACTTGGTTAAAAATGTAAAATGATACTAATCCACAATAAAACTTAACCAAAAAAAAAAAAAAGATATTTCCTGGGGTAAGAGTGCGTGTGAATCACTCTCGTCCCTGGATAGGATATTCAATATGGGATGGTCTCAGCTGGTTGACGGCCAAAATGGTAGAGCCTGTCACACTCATCCCCCTCCACACTGAAAGTTTAAAGATGGATCCATGTCGGATGGATCCCGCCTGGCCTATACAATATTATTATTCAAATAACAAAGGGGGAGAAATGGGAATAAAGAGTGTCTATTTAGCCTGACCTGTCCCCTATGGGAGCCTGTGAGTCTGTGGGCAATATACCTCGCCATATCTGCCTCACAACTGGACTGGCCAATGCACATGGGGATAACCACTTCTTCCTACATGGGTACTACCTAACTTATAAACCCGCCCGAGCAACTGAAAAACATTTAAGGCATGACACAGAGTACACCATACCCCTTGGTGGTATTACCCCTTAGCCCTTAAGCCCCCCGAAGCGGCCACCATAATGACAAAAACAGAAATCACTGCTTTGGCAGTGCACACAGCCAGGGCATTCAATGAGACCTATAAAGCCCTGGGCTTTCTTACTGATGAAGTACATCAGCTGCGTGAGCTAGCCTTACAAAATCGTATGGCACTTGATATTTTGACAGCCTCAGAGGGAGGGAAGTAAGCCCTTATAGGGTCTGATTGCTGTATTTATGTTCCAGATCCTCATCATAAAATCAGCCAGGCTCTGACGGCCTTGGGAAAAGAGACAACAGCTATTAAACACCTGACTGGAGACCCTCCCTTAAAGAATGGTGGGAATCACTGACCAGTGAGTGGCACTGGGTAATAGCTATTTTGGGAAGATCTGCTTATATATTAGTGGCCTGCTGTTGCAGTCTCTATTGTTGCTGTAAATTATGGATACAGGGATCCACCTTCCTCGCCAAGGAACCTTCCCAAAAGACAATGCATAGATTATGTGGTGAGTAATCCTCGCCAAAGGAACTTCACAGAAGACAATGCGTAGATTATGCAGCAAATGACCCTGAAGGGATGGAGTATAGGGAAAATGGAGTCACTCAGGCTCCCTTGCCAGACATCCAGTGCCCAGTGACTCAGCTGTACTATCCTGCATGCGCAGTACCCATGTAGTGTTACTTAAGCATGACTTGCACCACACAAGCACACTGGTTAGCTCTTATTATAGTTGGCTAGATGTGGCTTTGTTTGCCTTGATATATAAGGCGGATGGGACTTGCCGCCGCCACTGCCACTGAAGCCTGCGTACTCCTCTGCAATAAAGGCATGTCAGAGATACCTACGGCTCCAAGAGTGTCCTTTGATCTGCCCGAATCCATAAACCTGCCAGGCCTTAAGCGCTTGCAATACAGTACATTTCACTTTTATCTTGACCAAGAGTCAGATACTAGACTTCCAGATGTCCTAGTGCAAGACTAGACCAACTGTTAGTTTACCCTGATCTTATATAACAACCCACACTGAGGAAACAGTATCAACCACTTCAAAGAACTGTAGACACTATGGGTAAAAAAGGTGGACTGGAACTTCATCCTATTCCTAAATAACCTCTAGGGATGAAGAAAGCTCTTTGAAAAATATGATTGTCTTTGAAGTGTATCAGCATGTGATTACATTAATTTATATTTCAAGCACTCATCTCCAAAGATTATTTACTATACAGAGAGAATCTGACTCAAAAGATGTATCTATAGAAAGTATAAACACATAGAATATTATATTTGTAAGGTAGTTGAGAATTCAACTAGTCTATCACCAACCACGTATTTCCATTTTGTAGATTTAAGTAGTTCTATTTGAGTAAAATTAATGCACATTAAGTTTCATTCTTCAATTATCTAGAAAGATACTTCATTTCTCTGTTACCCTTAATAGACCTAATCAAATACAGATATTTAGTTCAGGATTAGTCAAGGTATTTGACTGAAGGTTGGTCCCAGGAGAAATACAAATGCATTGGAGTTTTACCTAGCAGATTTGAGGAATAAGTAACAGTTAAGTTTTTTTTTTTTAAGATAAAGATAAAACAAGTGGAATAAATGAGAGAGAAGAAAATAACAAGAGAATATATCACAGAATGAATTAAAATAGCATAGAGATATGGGAAAAAAGTGCAAAGGTAAAAAGCAATAAAACCCAGCATGATGATACTACTACTACTACCACCACCACCAGCATCACTATCACAACAACAATAATTGAAGCCATTATTTATTAAGCATTTATTATGTGCCAGATATCTTGACAATAATTTCACTACTTTATAGAGTCACATTTTATCGTAACTACCATGCATATTAAAGTTCCTCATGTCAAACTTCAGGATACTGATGCTGCATTTTAAGCACACCAAATTCCTTGTGTGTGGGCCACACTGAGGCCTACAATGTAAAGCACTGTCCTTGCTTCCAATGTAAGAGGAAAGAAATGTTTCACTCACATGTACTGCATACATTTTCCACTACTGCCATGCACAGAAAACATTAGGCCCAGCAATGCAGTCACTTAAATTTTACAGCAAAGTTTGTGTTCTTTATTGTTAACATTATCACAACTGAAGATGTTGAGTTATACTGTTGATGAATGAATGCTATACCCTAGAGTAACTGCCCTTCATATCTTTTCATTTTCTTTTTCATACTCCATTCACACAGATGGATACCCTGATTATATTTCACTTGGTGATGTGTATTTGGTTTGCTTTGGAAATTAAACTACTCCTTCCCTAAAAAGAGTAAGATGTAGTAACACATACAAACACACACACATATATAGTTCCATAGGCTATATTAGTTGCTAAACATGTGTCAATAATGCCCCTTTAGGTAAAATGATCTGTACCAATTTGAAACAACCTATTGACAACTGCCCAGTTGACTTGTGCATATATATGGTATCACTTATCAGCCTTTGAATTTTATTATGTTCATAAACTGAGACACTAGTGAGAAATTGGTAACAAGATAAAGTAGTTCAAAAAAGACCCAGAATTGCCAAAGCAATACTGAAGAAAAAGAACAAAGCTGGAAGCATAACCCTCCCAGAATTCAGACAATACTACAGAGCTACAGTAATCAAAACAGCATGGCACTGATACAAAAACAGACATACGGATCAATGGATCAGAACAGAGAGCCCAGAAATAAGCCCACACAACAAAGGTCAATTAATCTTTGACAAAGGGGGCAAGACTATACAATGGAGAAAAGACAGTCTCTTCAGCAAGTGGTGCTGGGAAAACTGGACAGCTACATGTAAATCAATGAATTTAGAATACTCCCTCACACCATACACAGAAATAAACTCAAAATGGCTTAAAGACTTAAACATAAGACAATATAAATATAGGCAAAACATTATCTGACATAAATCTTAGCAATGTTCTCCTAGGGCAGTCTACCCAGGCAATAGAAATAAAAGCAAAAATAAACAAATGGGGCCTAATTAAACTTAAAAGCTTTTCCACAGCAAAGGATACCATATACAAAACAAAAAAAAACCTATGGACTGGGAGAATATATTTGCAAATGATGTGACAGACAAAGGCTTAATTTCCAGAAGATACAGTTTATACAACTGAATGACAAAAAGCAAACAACCCAATCAAAAAACGTGCAGAAAACCTAAACAGACATTTCTCCAATGAAGACATCCAGATGGTCAAGAGGCACATGAAAAGATGCTCAATACCACTAATTATTAGAGAAATGCAAATTAAAACGACAATGAGGTAACACCTCACATCAATCAGAATGGCCATTATTCAAAAGACCACAAATGATAAAATCTGGAGAGGGTGTGGAGAAAAGGGAACCCTCCTGCACTGTTGGTGGGAATGTAGTTTGGTGCAGCCATTATGGAAAAAAGTACGGAGATTACTCAAAAAACTAAGAAACAGACTTATCATATGATCCAGCAATCCCACTCCTGGGCATATATCTGCAGGAAACTCTAATTCGAAAAGATACATGCACTCCAATATTCATGGCAACACCTTTTCAAATAGCCAAGACATAGAAGCAGCCTAAATGTCCATTGACAAATGACTGGATAAAGAAGTTGTGAGATAACACACACACACACACACACACATACACACACACACAATGGAATACTACTCAGCCATAAAAAGAATGAAATAATGCCATCTGCAGCAACACAGATGGACCTGGAGATGATCATACTAAGTAAAGTAAGTCAGATAGACAAAGACAAATATATGATATCACTTATATGTGGAATCTAAAAAAATGGCACAGATAAACTTATTTAAAAAACAGAAGCAGACTCATAGACATAGAAAACAAACTTATTTTTTGTTGGTAACTATTTGTTATCGGGGGAAGAGGGGAGGATAAATTAGGAGTTCAAGATTAGCAGATACAAACTACTAATATATAAACTAGATAAACAACAAGGTCCTATAGTATAGCATAAGGAACTATATTCAGTATCTTGCAATAACTTACAATGAAAAATATGAAAGAGAATATATAACTGTACACCAGAAACTAACATATTGTAAATCAACTTTACTTATACATATATTACATATACTTAATGTGTACATATCTATGCATGAATATGTGTACATATATGTGTATTATATGTGTATATGTGTGTATATCTATATCTATAATATGTGTGTGTTTCAGTCTGCTTTCCTAGAAACTGAAATGGATTTTTATAAAATAATCTGTTATTATTTTTGTATTATTATATTTACATATATAATGTATCTGTATATATGTGAGTTTGTAAATATATGCATCTTAAGCATCTACAAGCATGATGTTTGGTCAATAAAGGCAGATTGTCACAAACTTACAGAATCACAGGCAGACTTGAGCATATGGGTGAGTGGGATGTTTGGATTGGCCAGCTATGTTTAAAATAAAAAAAAACAGAATGTTTTTAGAGAAAGTTAATGTTAGCTATTACTTCCTAATACCTCATGCTGGGAATCTTCACACATTTATAGTAACTATGAGTAATATAAATGGCCACAGAAGGCCTTTGATGATACGGTTCATAGTTTAAGAATTTTATTATTTATTGGATTTTGTTGGCAATTGAGAAAGATATATTTCATCCTACCTCATTTTACCTATATAATTCTATTCCAGTGGCAATATTCTTGATGGGCAGCATCTATAATAGGAATTTTCATTAAAATGTTCTGTTATAAAATAAATAATGATAATATCAAGTGACTAACTGGGGAAATATCAGACACTTATTTATCCAAAGCTGTTATCCCCACAAATTGTGTATGTATTACAGGTTACCTAAAACTAGAGTCTGACTTCACACTACACAGGATGATGATATTTTCTGTTATAATCATACAATAATCAACTATTTGAGATGATCTTAGGCTTCAATTACTCTTTAGTAGGAAAATAAAGATAAAAAACACTAGTTTGATAAGGGAAAGTTATATAAAAAGCATGTGTTCATGCTTCCTATTAAATAGTTCAAAAGCAAACCTATATATATATATATATATATATATATATATATAGTGATAGACCTTCATAGCTGATTATCAATGTTTTCTATCAGGGTTGGGGGAGAGGACATTGTCAGCTGTTAAGATCTACCACAAATTACATTTCAAATAAGACTAGTAGCACTTAAATAGACCTGATGTTTATTTAAAATAATTATCAATTTCTTCTAAAGGGAATCAGTGTTATTTTTTGTACAATGCAATTCTATTTCCATGTACACACATTGTGTGGAATCGAAATTTATTGAAATGTTTGAGGAAAAGGATGCTGATTCTGATGCTATGTGTGTGAAATGTTTACTTTTATAGCTGCCTTCCCCTCTTTATTATCATAAGGTTCATCATTGCTGTTCAAACATAAATACGTTCTGTACACACGGCTTCAAGATAATTGCATATCAATTTCAAACTGGAAAATCTTTTTTATGTGAAAATTTTCAGCCTACAAATACACAATGACCATTATGAATTATGGGTTACTGGTATATTTCATCTATTTAATACTCATCCAAATATTTTCTTTATGTAAAAATTATATGTCTGTTAAAGTTAATTCCCATATTATTTCCATTATATCACCCTGCAGGCATGCTGTTATACTGTGGATTTATATCAAGACATGAGTGTTATTGCCTGTTCATCCCTGAGACCCCTTGAAATATTATACCACATATGAACTACACATATACACACATATAAACTAATTTTGGTATACAAATAAGTGAATCTCAGAATACTTCAGTTTGTGTCTTAAAATTATAAGTGATTTGAGATGTTCTGGGAAAAAATTAAGATAATTCAGACATTTTTATTAACTATACTGCACATTTGGTAACAGGTAAAAACAACAACTATTTTCAAAGTGCTCTTCCTTGTACTCTCCTCTCACTAGATTCCTGTCTTCTTGTATCCACTGAGGAATGGAATTTTAGAACTATTACCACCTTAGTAAAAAAAAAAAAAATGACAGCTAATATATTTAAAAATTTACTAAGTACGAGATACTATGCCTAACACATACATTGTCACAGTTAAACCGCACAGTAGCCCTAGAGGATAAATATTAAAATTATGTCCATTTGAGAGGTGAGATCACTGAGACTAAAAGAAGTTAATTACCTCTCCCAGTGTCATATAGCAAGTAAATGGTAGAACTGTAATATGGTCTCAGTCTTTTCCAGTCTGAGCTCAGTCAGTAAACCAGTTTTTATTTTTACCACTTGTTTTAAAGATTAGGAAAACAAGCAAGGTCCGACAGAAAAAGTAACTCAATCTGGGTCACAAAAGTCTAAGCTTATAACACAGGTCCCCTAACTTAAATTATTAACCTAACTCATTCACCAACTCTTCGTTCCTCTTTTCTCTTGACTTGATAACATGACTGGCATTTCTCTTCACAAAATGGATAATTATGACCCTCATTTTACTTTGCCATGTATTCGAAACCAGATTTTTTTTTTTTTTCCTTTTTTCTGTGATTGTTACTCTCTTACTGTTGAGAGATCTGGAGCGCTGCTAAGTTACAGGGAACAGAGTGACGTCACTAAGATGGCGACAGAAGTCCTCGGGACTTCGCTGCCCCTCACAAGAACAACTAACAACTCTTCGTGGACAAGACGACACTGAGAAAATTCTAGAACATGGAGTGGGGGTTAAGGCTGAAGCACCCCCTGCACCACAGAGACCAAAACAGAAAGCTTTAAAAGGGTAAGAGGCGCAGCTCGGTGACCGCTGCTCTGCCCCTCCCCCAGGCTTGCGCAGCCCCGCGCTGGGAGGGCTCCCCCCTCCCCAGTCCGCAGTTCCTCCGGTAAGAAAAGAGAGCCCAGGGTGGACAGCCAGCTCCCCCAACATTGTGGGTCGCTTTCTGGGAGTCCCCATTCCAGGCTTACCTCATGGAGTTCGAGGAGGAGTCTGCAGGACTTAGCCACTGGGAACTGGGTTCTGACGGAGGAGGGGGGAGGGGCTTGCCGCCACCTGAGTGGGATCTTCACAGACCCAATTCCTACCTGCAGCGCCCACGTGGGAATCCCAACCAGCGGCTTTGCTCACCTGCAGAACTAGTACAGTGGTGCAGTCTGGCCCGGGGAACTTGGCGGGGCACCGGCCTGCCGCGAAGTCTAGCTGACCCCCCCACGGAGTCCAGGCAGCGTGCTAACTCAGCGAAGTCATAGCTCCGCCCACTTCTGTGTAGCTCGTGCCCCACCCGGGAAGAGATCTCTGCACCCCCATCTCTGCGCTCCCATGTTCACTGGCAGCATTATTTACAACACCCAAGGCAGGTGAACAACCGAAGTGTCCCTTGTGGGATAAGCAGATAAAGAAGTTGTGTATATGCGTTTGTGTGTGTCTGTGTGTATGTGTGTGTGTATATATATATATATATATATATATATATATATATATATATATATATATATATATTATTCAACCATTAAAAAAAACTACAACTTGAGGGCATTAGGCTAAGTGAAATAAGTCAGAGAAAGACAAATACTGTATAAGCTCACTTATATGTGGATTCTAAAAAACAAAACAAACAAAACCCAAACTCATAGAAAAAGAGGTCAGAGAGTGAGAGATGAGGGGATTGAAGGAAGGTAGTCAAAGCGCACAAACTTATAAGACAAATAAGTACTGGGGATATAATCTACAACGTGATGACTGTTGTGGTATATTTAAAAGTTGTTAAAAGAATAGATCCTAAGACTTCTCATAACAAGAAAATTATTTTTCTCTTTTTGGTATCTCTATGAGATGATGGATAATTAGCTAGGCCCATGTGGAAACCATTTTATGATATATGCAAAGTCAAGTCATTATGCTGTATGCCTTAAACTTTACAGTTCTGTATGCCAATTATATTTCAATAAAACTAGAAGAAAAAGGTGGAAAACACATTTTAGGAGAAAAGGTGATGGCTTTTATCATCTGGAGGAATATCTACAGTAACTATATGAGTGATATTTGAAAAAATTGGACTTATTTACCATGAAGAAAATAATCATTGGGGACATGACATCAGTTTTGAAATATTGGAAAATATGTCATTAATTCATTCATTTAACAACTATTAAATGCCTACCATGGGTCAGACTGTGTTCTAGGATTAGAGATACAGTAGTGAACAATGGAGAAAAAGTTCCTGCTCTCTTGAAGCGCGCCTTCTTTTGAAGTAATGCAATGCTTAGCAAGTAGATAAATAAATGATCTATTTTCAGGGAAGATTATGATCTTTGAAGAAAAGTGAAGCAAGTGAAAGCAGACAGAGTGACCTAAGTATGTGGAATACTTTTTAGATGTGGCAGTCAGGGCAGGCCTAATTGCTAAGTAGATATTCAGGATGTGATTGAAAAAGCAATGTAAAAATCTGAGAAAAGATACAGTAAGGAATACTAGCAATGATACATATACCACATGACTAGCCAACAAGAAATCTAGGGCAATGTGATTACCCATTGCTCCTCATGTCAATAAGTTGAAATTGATCTTTATTTCTTCTAGAATAGAGATGGTATCATTAAAAACTTCTATCAGAGTTATGGTAAGTTTCTTACAACTTTTTCTGTGTATGATTCCTACTGTTTGAAATACTGCTCTGCCTGCCATAGTATCTTACTAGACATTTCTCTACAGAAGGTAAAAACATGGCCAATAAGTAATGTAAAGATGCTCAAGGTTGATAGCCATCAGGGAACTGCAAATCAAAACCATTATGAGTAGCTTCATCCATCTGGGCTGCTATATCAAAAATACCATCGATTGGGTGGCTTATAAATAACAGAAATTTATTTCCCACAGTTATAGAGGCTGAGAAGACCAAGCTTAAGGCACTGACAGATTTGGTGTCTGGTTAGGGCACATTTCCTAGTTCCTATATGACCATCTTTTTGCTGTGTCCTCATATGGCAGAAGGGGCAAAGGAGTTCTTTGGGATCTGTTTTATGAAGACGCTAATCCTAGAGAGCAGAACTCTTATGATTTAACTGCCTCTGAAGGACCCACCTTCTAATACAATCATATTGTGGTTTGGTTTCAACATACTAATTTTGGGGGGACACAAACATTCAGTCTATAGCAATGAGATACCACTTTCCATCCACTAGAATTACTAGAATCAAAG
This sequence comes from Camelus ferus, assembly GCF_009834535.1. Classification (NCBI taxonomy): domain Eukaryota; kingdom Metazoa; phylum Chordata; class Mammalia; order Artiodactyla; family Camelidae; genus Camelus; species Camelus ferus. The sequence goes on from NC_045732.1 coordinate 58,458,533, forward strand.
TCAGATGGCAAAAGTTGGCAAGGATGTGAAGAAATTAGAATCCTCACATACTGCTGGTGGGAATGTAAAGTGGTGCATCCTGTTTGAAAAACTGTCTGGAAGTTCCTCAGATGTTAAACACAAAATGACCACATGACCCAGCAATTCCAATCCTAAATATTTACCAAAAAGAATTGAAAACATGTGTCCATACAAAAACTTTTTTATTGTACATTTTTTACTTTATTAATTTGTGCTCTAATCTTTATTTTTTCTTCTCTGTGTTCTATCTCTAATTTTTTTATTTCCAGTTTTATTGAGCTATAATTGACATATAAGCTTATAGAAGTTTAAAGTATGCAACATAATGATCTTATATATGTATATATTGTGAAATGATTGCCACAATAAGTTTAGGTAACATCCATCACCTCACATAGTTATAATTTTTTCCTTCTGATGAGAACTTTTAATATCTGCTTTCTTAGCAACTTTCAAATATGCAAAACAGTATTGTTAGCTATAGTCTTCATGTTGTACATTATAGCCCCAGAAATTATTTATCTTAAAACTGGAAGTTTGTACTTCTTTACCATCCTTACCCATTTCTCCCACCCCCACCTCCTGCCTTTGGCAAACACGAATCTGATCTCATTTCTATGAGTGTTTTTTTTTTTTTCTTTCAGATTCCACTTATAAATAAGATCATACTTTCTTTATCCACTCATCAATCAATAGACATTTAGGTTGTTTCCATGTCTTATCTATTATAAACAATGCTGCAGTGAACAACTGGGTACCAATATTTCTTTGGAACAGTGATTTTGTTTCTTGCAAATTTATACCTAGAACTGGAATTGCTAGATCATATGATAATGCTATTTTTAATTTTTGAAGAACTTTCATACTGTTTTCCATACTGGCTGTACCAATTTGCACTCCCATCTACAGGACACAAGGATTTCCTTTTTTCCATATCCTCTCCAGCATTTGCTTTTTTTTTTTTTTTCTTTCCAGCATTTGTTATCTCTTATCTTTTTGATGATAGCCACTCTAACAGGTGTGACGTGATATTTCATTTTAATTTTGATTCCCATTTCCCTAATAATTAGGGATGTTGAGTACCTTTTCATTCAAAAATGAGTGTTCATAGCAACATTATTCTTAATAGCCAAGAAGTGAAAATTACCCAAATGTCCATCAACTGATGAATAGGTGAACAATATGTTGTATATCTATACAATGGGATATTATTTCATGATACAAAGATATTAAGTACTGTTATATGTTACAAAAATGGATGAACCTTGAAATCATGCTAAGTTTAAGAAATCAGTAACAACAAAACACTTATTACATTATTCTATTTACATGAAAAGCGGTAATAATAAGCAGATCTATAGAGACAAAGTATACTAGTGTTTGCTTAAGACTAGGGGAATTGGGGGAAGTGGGGAATGATTAATAATGGTATGAGGTTTGTTTTGGGGGGTGATAAAATTTTCTAAAATTATTTTGTGGCGATGGTTGCAAAGCTCTGTGAAAATACTAAAAACCATTGAATACTACATTTTCAGTGGCTGAATTATATGATATTTGAATTATATCGCAATAAACTTGTTAAAGAAAATTAGAGAAGCTGGTAGTCATTAACTAATTCCTGAGTGTTCTGCCCAATGGTTATAGAAGTGTGGTTTGGCTTCCTATGTTTGCTTAGATTTTATGGATCAGAATTTTTCTGTTATATGTGATCTGGTATTTGTCTGTTTGTACATTCAGTTTCCTATACTTTAACTTGGACCAGCACTTTTCATATTTTATTTAATTTAATCCTAATAGCAATCTGGCAAATGGGTTCTATTATTATCCATCCCTGTTTCACATGTAAGGAATGTAGAAAAGCTTAATGGTTATGACCAAAGGTCACAAAACTAACATAATGGTTGAACTTGTAAAAGCAGAGAATAAAATGGTGCTTACCAGAGTAAGGGCATTGGGGAGATATTGTTTAAGGGTACAAACTTATAACTAGTAGATCGATATAGGCATACCTCAGAGTTATTGCAAATTTGGTTCCAGACTACTTGCAATAAAATGAGTTAACATGAATTTTCTGGTTTACCAATGCATATAAAAAGTAATATTTACACTGTACTGTAGTTTATTAACGTTCAATAGCATTATGTCTAAGAAAAGCCTTAATTAAAAATACTTTATTGCTAAAAATTGCTAGCTATCATCTGATAGCACACATTGTGACAAACCTTCAATTTGTAAAAACATGGTATGTGTGAAATGCAATACAGTGAAGTGCAATAAAACTAGGTATGCCTATGAGGGATGGAGATCTAATACACAGCATGGTGATTATAGTTAACAATACTATACTACAATCTTTGGAGCTGCTGAAAGAATAATTAATTGCTCTTAATTGTTCTTACCACAAAGAAGAAATGACAATCATGTAATATGATAGCAGTGTTAGCTAAACTATGGTGGTAATTATATTGCAGTATATAAATGTATCAGACCAACATGTTGCACACCTAAAACTTATACAAGTGCTACATATCAATTATATCTCAAATAAATACATAAATAACATAACGTAATATTTGAAATAAAACTCAAATGATGGCTTTTTTGACACCAGTACTCACTACACTATAATACATTTCTTCCCCAGGGTCAAAATTCTGTAATTCCAGAGGAAGTGTCTTTTAGGTTGCCATTTAAATGATTAGTGGGTATTGTATGAGCAGAAATGATCAAGGATACAAGAAGATAAGAAGCAGAGTTTAAATACTCTTTGCTTTAAATAGAAAAGGAAAAAATAAGTATCAATACCATCCATGAAAGGAAATCTTTCTATCATAACCTAGATAAAATAAGTTCAGTAGAATATGAGGAATATGGAACAAATCCCGGAAGATGAAAATGGGAGGGGAGTATGTATTCATTCTTCTGTTTCCTTTCAGTAAATACAATTTAATTAATCATCCTCTATAAACTATTCCAACATTACTTCTAAAGACTGGCAACTACAGAAAAAAAATAATAACAAGCAGAAAAAAAAATAAACATCTTTTCTAAACCTGGGGTTAAGGAGGCTAAAATAAAGAGGATGATAAACTAAGTATTCAAAAAGTAGCATGTCATACTAAATGAAGAATGAAACTATATTTTTGTAAACAAGTATTGAAAATATTTTAGAAACATCACTTTGTCCATGCAACAGAGACCACAAACTCAAATGTCTTCAGGGAGTGCAGCAAGTGTAGTAAATCTGCAAAGTACACCCATTATAAGACAGCAAAGACTATTGCTTATTATGCTATGTTGGAAATTGCAGGCTAATTTAAAGCTACTGAAATTAAAATACTTTAAACACCATGCTAGCCAAAAAGAGAGCTATGTTTCACATTCAGTTCTGTAGACTCCAATTTACTACTTTGCTCATCAACATAAAGTCTTTAATTTGTGTTAATATCATATCCTCACTCTTCTTTTCTGACCACAGCAGTTTGTACATCTCTGAAATTTAGAAACTTGTTTTCGTTTACTGAAAAGCACCAAGGGATATAGGAAGAGGAACAGAGACATGATGTTGTTAGTTGTAGCATGTTAACAAAAGAATCTTAACTGTAATCAAAGTTTCCAAATTGTAGAAATATAGTTTTAATTTTTCCTTTGAAACACAGATCAAGAGTTGTTCAGTAGCTAGAATTTTTCATGCCATAAATTCCATTGATTCTGTAGTCTTCAGATAATTTAAAAGCTATTTCTTTCGGCTAGAGATAGTCCAACAGATCTTTTTTTGCTATTTTGTTGTGAGTGTATTGGATTTGGAAGTACAATATAGTAGTGAATCAATTTTACTAGTTTACTTTGCTTCAAAGTAGATGATTGTGACAAATTTTTAAACAGTGTATCAGTTAAGTAAAAATCTAGACTAGCAACTCTCTGTAAGGCCTGCAGCTTAGCCCCCTCCTCATTTTCTCTAAGTATCCCCCCACCCCACCTCCTGTAGGGCTTTTTTAATCAGAAAATACCCTCTTTGTATTAAGACGTTCTAGAAATACAAGGAACCCAATGATTGTATTTTGAAGGGATGCTTTTGAATAATATTTAGATTAGAATATCCCCAAGAAAGAACTGCAAATTCAAAGCTTTAAGTAGGTTACCTAAGGAAATTTATATTACTAAGGAGGATTATGTCTATGTAAATGAGTGATAAACCCAACCTGGACTAAACAACAAAAGATCTTTATTCTTTTACATAACAGAATTCTCCATATGGTCCATACCATCAGGTGTAGATTCATTTAGAAATCAAATATGATGTCTAGGGCTAACTTCCTTCACTATTATGCTTGTTCTTTTTCAAAAGTTATCCATTATTAGTATCATCTTGAATACATCAGAAGCTCTTTGTATACTACATCCTCTTTTATACATATATACCTTAAATTAATTACATAAAATTGGCTGTCAGAACTCAAACACTAAGATGTTGTATTAGTTCTAGTGCTCAAAAGGACTACTGATCTGATATCATTTACACTTGGCTCCCAGCATCCATTAACCATTTACTTATTGGTTTAAACTGTTATGCATGTAGAGCTGTTTCAGAAGTGTTAACCTGTGCTCTCATAAGGAAACACTTGAGGAACTAAAGTACAGTATCTATGTACTACTCCCATTGCCTTTCGTCTCAGTCTCTACTTATTTCTACATTTACTTAGATCAGCGTTATTTTCACCTACTCCCTTCAGTGAGGTTATGTCATACATTTGTAATATAGCTAACTTCATTTATCACAATCTGCATGCCACTATGTGATTCTCTGATACCCTGGGTTATTTCTTCTTTCCTTCCTTCCTTCCTTCTTCCTTTCTTTTCTTTCTTTTGCATACATTTAAATTAATTCTTTGTAATATATAATTCAGTGAGTTTTGGCAAATTCACATAGAAAAATGGGATTTCAAAAAGTAACCTAACTTGCACAAGGTCATTGTTGGAATACAGTTGTGTTATGATTTAAAGCTAGGTCTTCTGTTTCCATAAATCATGCTGCCCTTAATCTTTGTAAGTATTGAATATGTATTTGTTGTGCTGACCCTAGAGATCCTAAAGTGGTATAAATGAAAGATTGATTAAGAAGAAAAAGTAATGCTTATTAGACACTTATGTTCTGTGCGCTATAACAAATCACATGCATTACTTTAATGTTCATTGAATACTCTGAACAAATCTATGCATCAAGCACTGTTATTAACCGCATTTACAGATAAGGAAATGCAGCTGTGGAAAAGCTAAGTAAATTTCCACTGAAATATAATTAGTAGTTAAAAGTTCCAGGACTCAAATACATATACACATACATACATTTTAATTGGAAGCCAACGGAAGTAAAAGATGGATATGTACTGTAGTCATGATGGATAATTCATTGATGAAAATACAAAAAAAGATATTGAAATTATTATCAATTAAGAATACTTTCAGATTAAAACAACAAAAAACCTAATGTAGAGTGCCAAAAAATAATATTATTTTTTCTCACAATCGCTCTAAAAAAGAAGTAACTGCTGAATTTTGTTCAGTTTCTAATAGAAAGCAAGGCAAAAGATCTCTGTGATTCTCTTATCCTTTTCCTAATGCTTGTTAATTCAGGGTTGCAAAGTGACTGTGGTAGCTCCACACATCATATTCACATTTAAAACAGGTAAAGTGGGTGAGGGAAGGTCAGTACTAGTTGTGTCCAAATCTGTTTCATAAAGAATCTGAAAGCTTTCCAGAAACTTTCAGCAGCTATACAAGGAAGGCTAGGAAGTTGTGCTGTTTGGCTGGATACATTATGCTGTCTACAAATAACATCAGATTTCTATTCATAAGGAATAATAGGTGACTGAGTTTTGAATAGGCAAAAATGGTGTCTGTCCTTTTGATATTTAGACACAAGTCAATATCAAGAGTGCAAAGGGAGGAGTGACCATCAAAAGTGGTGAATAGAAGAGAGGCTGAGATGTAGCTGCATATTGTATCATAGATAATGGAAGACATGGGTTATAAAGAAACTATTGCCTTACTGGACAAATAAGACAGTTTTTATTCTCACTTAATATCTTTATAATATTGACTTTATAATTCTGAAATTTAGGTCTTGGGCTATATATACAATCTGCTTACCTGTTTTGTTTGGCTATTTTTTTTTTCACTTTTGAATAATGTTCTTAAAATAATATGAAAGCATGTGTTGAGCCTGATCAGAGTACAGGCAACTAACTACCTATTGTCTAACACTAGACCTAAGTAAGGCATATGTGTTAAGTTGGAAGCAAATCCGTTTGGAAATTGGTATGTATTGTATAGCTCAAGTGCCTGCCATCTCTAATATTCTTTGATTCTAAGGCAGTTTGAATTATTCTGCTATCTTATTTGCATTAGTTAGCCAGGAGAATATGAGCAGATATGACAACGATTTAGTCTTTATAGGCTGTGTGTTCTGGTATTTATCAGTTTTATTTAGCCTATCCAATTTGGTAGCATGCAATTGTTCATAATATTCTCTTGTAAACATTTTTTACTTCTGTAAAATCTGTTGTAATCTCTTTCTGATTTTACTGCATCCTGTATGTTTTAGCATGTTATACTTTTATTTTCATTTGTCTGAAGGTATTTTCTTATTTTCCATTTGATTTCTTCTTTGACTGATTTTTAATTTCCACATATTCATGGATTTTCCTATTTTCCTTCTTCTGTTGGTTTGTAATTTAATTCCATTGTGATAAAAAAGATACTTTGTATAATTAAAATCTGTTACTCAGGCAGTTCCCAGACAAGCCAGAAAGTTGCAGTCAAGTCTCATTCTTTTCCTTCCAACCACAATGGAAGAACCATGGGTTTCCTCCCAACTGTACCAGAGTTCACCAGGGATTGGGTGGGACAACAGGAGGTAAAAGTACCATTAAGTATCCTATCATTTTGAATGTGGACTTTTCTTGAGTTCTTATAATGAAACTTTGGTCTGTATTTTGGTGGTTAATTGAGATTTCTGTGTGGTAATGGGGGCCTGGAGATTCCTAGTGTTACAACTTGCTGACATCAGTTTTGCTAAGAGATTTTGTTTTTAATCATTAATGGATGCTAAATGACACTATATTTTTATGTCTCTATTTAGATAACATTATTTTTCTTCCTTATCCTGTTAATGTGCTAACTTACATTGTTTATATTTTTACTGTGATAAAAGTGTATAACATAAAATTTATCATCTTAATCATTTCTAAATACAGTTCAGTAGTGTTAAGTACATTCACATTGTTGTACAATCAATCCCCAGAACATTTTTTTATCTTGTAAAACTAAAACTCTTTATCCATTAAGCAACAGAATCCCATTTCCTCCCACAAGCCTCTGCCAACCACCATTCTATTTTTTTGTTTTTCTAAATTGGTCTACTCTGTATAGTCGTATCAGAGGAATTATATAATATTTGTCTTTGCCTTTTTGTGGCTGGTTTATTTCACTTAGCATAATATTACCACATTTTATCTGTGTTGTAGTATGGTTCAGAATTTCCTTTTTTAAGGCTGAATAATATTCTATTATAGGTATATATCATATTTTATTTATCCATTCATCTGTCAGTGGACACTTAAGATTGCTTCTGCCTCTTGACTGTTGTGAATAATACTACTTTTGTGATCATAGGTATGAAAATATGTCTTTGAGATTCTATTTTCAATTCTTTTGGATATATACCCAGACATGGAATTACCAGATCATATGATAATTCTACTTTTAATTTTTGAGGAGCCACCGTACAGTTTTCCACATTAGTTGCATGGCTTTATAGTCCCCCCTAGCTGTGCACAAGAGTCCCAATTTCTTCACATCCTCACCAAAACTTATTTTTGTTGTTGTTGTTGATAGTAGCCATCTCATAGGGTGTTAGGTGATAATTTCATTGTGGTTTTGATTTGCATTTCCTTTAAAATTAGTAACGTTGAACATCTTTGCATATGCTTGTTCCTCATTTGTATACTGTCTTTGGAGAAGTGTCTATTTAAGTCCTTTGCCCATTTTAAAAAAGTTATTTTTAAAATTATTGTTGAATTATAGGAATTATTTTTACATTCTGGATATTAACTTCTTCTCAGATATGTAACTTGCAAATATTTTCTTTCTTTCAGTAGGTTGCCTTTTTACTCTTTTTATTGTATCCTTGATGAACAGAATTCATTGATTATTTATTACATGTTAATAAGCCAACCTTGTATTTCTGGATTAACACAAATTGTTCATTAAATATTTGAAGTAATTATTGTTTTTATAATTATTTTTGTAACATTTTGTTTAGAATTTTTTTTATTATTGAGTTATAGTCAGTTTACAGTCTTGTGTCAATTTCCAGTGTAGAGCACAATTTTTCAGTTACATATGAACATACATATATTCATTGTAACATTCTTTTTCACTGTGAGCTACCACAAGATCTTGTATATATTTCCCTATGCTATACAGTATAATCTTGTTTATCTATTCTATATATACCTGTTAGTATCTACAAATTTCTAACTTGCAGTCTGTCCCTTCCCACCCGCCTCCCCTCTGGCAACCACAAGTTTGTGTTCTATGTCTATGAGTCTGTTTCTGTTTTGTATGTATGTTCTTTTTTTTTTTTTTTAGATTCCACATATGAGCGATCTCATATGGTATTTTTCTTTCTCTTTCTGGCTTACTTCACTTAGAATGACATTCTCCAGGAACATCCATGTTGCTGCAAATGGCATTATGTTGTCATTTTTATGGCTGAATAGTATTGCATTGTATAAATATACCACCTCTTCTTTATCCAGTCACCTGTTGAGGGACATTTAGGCTGTTTCCATGTCTTAGCTATTGTAAATAGTGCTGCTATGAACATTGGGGTGCAGGTGTCTTTTTGAAGTAGGATTCCTTCTGGATATATGCCCAGGAGTGGGATTCCTGGGTCATATGGTAAGTCTATTCCTAGTCTTTTGAGGAATCTCCATACTGTTTTCCACAGTGGCTGCACCAAACTGCATTCCCACCAGCAGTGTGGGAGGGTTCCCCTTTCTCCACAGCCTCTCTAGCATTTGTCATTTGTGGGCTTTTGAATGATGGCCATTCTGCCTGGTGTGAGGTGATACCTCATTGTAGTTTTGATTTGCATTTCTCTGATAATTAGTGATATTGAGCATTTTTTCATGTGCCTATTGATCATTTGTATGTCTTCCTTGGAGAATTGCTTGTTTAGGTCTTCTGCCCATTTTTGGATTGGGTTGCTTGTTTTTTTCTTATTGAGTCATATAAGCTGCTTATATATTCTGGAGATCAAGCCTTTGTTGGTTTCATCTTTTGCAAAAATTTTCTCCCATTCTGTAGGTTGTCGTTTTGTTTTACTTCCGGTTTCCTTTGCTGTGCAGAAGCTTGTAAGTTTCATTAGGTCCCATTTGTTTATTCTTGCTTTTATTTCTATTGCTTGAGTAGACTTTTCTAGGAGAACATTTTTGAGATGTATGTGAGATAATGTTTTGCCTATATTTTCTTCTAGGAGGTTTATTGTATTTTGTCTTATGTTTTAGTCTTTGATCCATTTTGAGTTTATTTTTGTGTATGATATTTAGAATTATTTTATGTATGTTCATGAGAGCTATTTTTCTGTTTGTAGTATTCTTATCAGGTTTTAGTATTTAGATTATGCTGGCCTCTTAAACAAGTTGTGTAGCACCTGTTCATTTTCTGTTTCTTGGTAGAGTTTATTAAAGATGTTACTTATTCCTAAAATGATGGCTAGAATTCATTGATGAGGAATTGGCACCCATAATTTTTCTCTGTAAGTAATTTTACATTACTAGTTTACTTTTCTTTTTCATTTTTTCATTTTTATTAGGTAGAATTGTTACAGTTTGACTGCACATATACAATATATTGCATGTAGATCCATATATACAATATATTATACATATATTTTTAATTTACATATATGTACTGTTTGTTGTTTCTAAGAATATTTGGAGCTTTAGCTTTTTAAACTCACATAGTTATCAAAGGAATAAAGCCAACCACAAAATAAGAATTAATTCAAAAAGATACGTACACCCTGCTATTAACAGCAACATTATTTATAATTGCCAAGATATGGAAGCATCCTAAGTGCACATCAATAGATGAATGGATAAAGAAGATGCAGCATATATATGTAATGGAATACAACCCACCCATAAGAAAGAAGGATATTTTGCCATTTGTGGCCCTTCATTGACTTTTTCTTTTACACTTCAAAAGCCATAATTTTATAACTGGCATAAACATTTACACTGCATCAAAAACAACAAAATACCTAGAAATAAACTTAACCAAGGAGGTTACCTATGCTCTGAAAACCAAAAAACATTGATGAAAGAAATTGAAGATGATACAAAGAAATGGAAAGATATCTTGTGTTCTTGGGCTGGAAAAATCAACATTATAAAAATGGCCATACTACCCAAAGCAATCTACAGATCCATGCAACCCCCATCAAAATACTAGTGACATTCCTCACAGAACTAGAACAGACAATTCCAAAATTTATAAGGAACCACAGAAAGACTCCGAATAGCCAAAATAACGTTCTATAGGTCTCTCTCTCTTTTTTTTCTATTTCTTCTTTTGGTTCTCTTTTCTTACGGTTTGATGACTAGAGAAGTCCCTATAACATATGTTGTAAAGCTGGTTTGGTGGTGCTGAAATCTTTTAGCTTTTGTTTATCTGTGAAGCTTTTGATTTCTCCATTAAGTCTGAATGACAGCCTTGCTGGATAGAGTATTCTTGGTTGTAAGTTTCCCCCTTGCATCACTTTAAGTATGTCTTGCCACTCCCTTCTGGCCTGTAGAGTTTGTGCTGAAAAATCAGCTGATAGTTTATTGGGATTCCCTTGTATGTCATTTGTTGCTTTTCTCTTGCCAGTTCTAATAATTTCTCCTTGTTCTTAATTTTTGTCAATTTGATTACCATGTGCCTCAGTGTGTTCCTATTTGACTGATCCTGTGTGGAATCCTGAACTGGGGTGACTGTTTCCTTTCCCAAATTGGGAAGTTTTCGGTTATTATCTCTCCAAAAATTTAGTCAGGTCCTTTCTCTCTCTCTTGTCTTTCTGGGACCCCTACAGTGCATGCTTCATGTTGTCCCAGAGTCCTCTTAAACTATCCTCATTTCTTTTCATTCTTTTTTATTTTTTCTGTTCTGTAGTAGTGATTTCCACTTTCCTGTCTTCTAGCTCATTGATCTGTTCTTCTGCCTCATCTAGTCTATTCTTGGATCCTGTTAGTGTGTTATTCATTTCAGTGATTTTATTCTTCAACTCTGTTTGGGTATTCTTTATATTTTCCAACTCATTGCTAAAAACTTTGCTCTGCCCATTTATACTCCTCTTGAGATCTCTGAACATCTTCACCATGTTTACTCTAGACTCTTTCTTAGATAAATAGTCTATCTCCTCATCATTTATTTCTTCTTCTGGGATTTTATCTTGTGCCTTGGCCTGGGAGATATTCCTCTGCCACCTCATATTGTCTATCTTTCTGTTTATATTTTTAGGTAGGTTAGTTACATTTCTCAAACTTGGAGAGGTGGCCTTCTCTGGAAGACATCCTATGCGTCCGAGCAGTACACCCTTCTCTTATCACCCAAGTGCCAGGGTCCAGCTGGTCCCAGTGTAGAGTCTGGCCTGTGTTTGTGGATTCCTTCCACAGTATTTGGGATTATTGTTTCCTTATTTCTGGTATCTGCCCCTCGTGGATGAGGCTGGACTAGAGGCTGATACAGATTTCCTGGCAGGAGGAGTCTGTGCCTGCCCACTGCTGGGTGAAGCTTGGTCCGGACCTCTGGTGGGTAGGGCTGTGTCTAGAGACATTTGTGTACTAGTTTACTTTTTAAAATATAGGGCTAATCAGATTTTTCCCTTGATAAGTTGTCTTTTATTTCCCAGAAATTTTACCTTTCATCTAAATTCAAAATTTATTAGAATAATTTTTACAACATACTTTTGTTACTTGAATGTCTTTAGAAACTGAAATAATATCCCTTTTTCCTCCTGATATTTTTTTGTAACTTATCTAATTTTTATTGGTCAGTCTTATTGAGAGATGTATTGGTTTATTCATGTTTTCAAAGTGTCTAACTTTGGCTTTATTAAATCTTTTTATTGGGTATTTGTTGTCCTTTCTTCAGCAACTTCTATTTTCTCTATAAATTTCTTTCTTTTACTTTATTTGGATGTAAATTACTGACATTTTTATAATTTGTACTGGTAGATGTTTAATTACTTGATCTTCCACCTTTCTTCTTTCCTTATATACACAATAAACTTTATTTCGCTCTAAATGTGGATTCAGTTGCTTCCAAACACATTTGATATGTGACATGAAAATTGAGGCTCAGTTTAAGTTATTTTCTAATTTTTAAATCCATAATCTCATATAGATATGAAAAAAAGGAAAAACATTTTTTTACTTCTGATGAGAAATCTTAGGATTTACTCTCAATAACTTACAAATATGCCATAGCAGTGTTAACTATAATCATCATATTGTATGTTACATTCCCAGTATTTATTTATCTTATAACTGGAAGTTTGTACCTTTATTTTCTAATTTCTATTTTAATTAGGTAATTGATATATTTTATTTATTAATGATATAGGAATTTGTGTTCATTATTTCTCGCTTAATTAAAATGTGGCAAATACATACTCTAAGAGTTTAGTTCTTGAATATTTCTAGAGATCTGCTTTATAAACCAAAATGTCAATTTTTTTGTAAATGTTTCCTGTTATCTTGTAAAGAATGTGTGTTTTGTGATAGTTATGTACTGTGTTCTCTATATAACAATTGGATTTCTTTAGTAAATAACGTTCCAGTTGTGTACTTTAATTTAAACTGTTTATGTATTTTAATATCCATTCTAAAAGAGATTTTTTAAACCCTTATAATTTTTTATTTCATATTTTAAAATTTTGCACTTTTTGCTGCATATATTTTGAAACATTTTGTCTTTCTAACAATTTATCTGCTTCACCTCATTAGGTAATTTGTTGGCATACAGTTTTTTTTAATAGGATTCCCTGTGATACATTTTATTTTTGTATGTTCAGTGGTATTATCTCATCTTTTATCCCTGATTTAATAGTTAAATTTTCTCTCTCACTCCTGATCATGTAACTAAAGGACTATCAATTTTGTTGTTATGTTCAAACAACCAATTTTCATAAATTATTTCTGTTTCCTATTCATTTTAATTTCCATTTTAGTATTTATCATTTCCTTCTTTCCACTTTATTTGGGTTTAGTTTGCTCTGTTTTTCTAGTTTCTTAAGGTGGAAGGCCAGTTTATTGATTTGATATATTTCTTCTTTTTTATGATGACATCTACATCTGTAAATTTTCTTCTAAGCATTGCTTTAAGGGAATCCCCTTTTTTAATATTTATGTTTTAATTTCAAGGTATTTTCTAATTTATCTTGTGACTTATTTTTTTCACCTATTCGTTATTTAAAAGTATGTTGTCTATGTTACACATATTTGTGAAGTTTCTAGTATCTGTTGACTTATTTCTTCATAAATGGAATATAATTTCTTTTTTCTTTGCATGTCATATTTTTGGTTGAAATGTAAATATTTTAAATGATATGAAGTGACAACTATAGAAATTATATTTCTATTCTTCCCAGTTTTATTTAAACATTTTTTTCATATTAGTATTTGGGTTTTTTTATTTATTTACTTCTTTGTGGTGACTTGAATGATCTAATGCTGAAATATCTGTATTCTTTTTTTGCCTGCAGCCACTGAAGTCTCTGCTCAGTTAGGTTAGTCATCAGCTAATGATTGGACATAGATTTCCTAAAATGCATGTAATAAGTTACCCAGTCTGTGTGCATGTTGTGTCACACTCAGCAAGCCAGCTGACAAATATACCTAAGCCTTTCTTGCATAGTTTTATAGACCTTGAAGGCCAAGCCAAAGCAAGGGTTTAAGGCTTTTTATGTATTTTTCTGTGTATTTCCAACCCTACTTATGAAAGTGGCCTCCTGGATTCCCAGGTATATGTCATAGCTTATCAAAGTCCTTATGGATATCACATTTCCCAGGTTTTCTTTTCAAGTTTTTAGTCGGTCTATTGTTTACTCAAACTTTTATCAAAACTATAAACAGCTGCTGTCTTAAAAATTGCCTTTAATTTTTCTGACAAATGCCCTTGGGGAATAGACTTTTTGCATTAGATTAACTCCAAATAAAGTCAAATAAATTTTTTTTTTTGAGAGTGGATTCTACAAGGGAACCACCAGACAGTTCACATAATGACAGTTTTATGGAAGTAGACCTTTGATGAGCTCCAACTGTGTCATGTCCTCTCAGATGACTATCAAGCTATTTGTTTTCACCATGATTGTGGGCTGTTGATTTTCAATATTACAGCAGATTTGGAGTAGAAGGGATGGATATAAGGCTAGTTAAAATGACACAAAGCTCACTGTTTTGAATAAGATTCAGATATTCACTCCTTGGATTGCTACAAGACTTTAGTTATTCTAGAGTTCTGAAAAAGTTGATTTTGATCTTTTTTGCATTGTTCTTATTGTTTTTATGGAAGAGAAGATTTTTGAAAATCCTTTACCTGCCATTATACCTGATGTTCCTCCATTTGAAATTTATTATATTATCTTTGTACTGTGACTGGTGAGCTTTTAATATATTTTTTTGCTATACAAATATCCAATTGACTCAGTTGTACACACTAGAAAGTTTATTATTTGCTCAAGCACTGTAGTTCCACTTTTACCATAAAATAACAGTATTTGTGAAAGTCAAATTACGGCCATTTGTCTATATTTACACCTATAATATAGTTGACCTTCGAACAACATAGGTTTGAACTACGTAGGTCCACTTATATGCAGATTTTTTTCCGATAAATACATACTACAATACTACACAATCTTGTTGACCCCCCAGATGTAGAATTGAGGATACGGAAGGCTTACTGTAAATTTATACACGGATTTTTGACTGCATGGAGGGTTGGCACCCCTTACCCCCACATTGTTCAAGTGTCAACTGTACCATATTTTACTTATTATACATTATAATAATACATTATTTCTGTTAACTCTTCTGGTTTTACTTTCCTTCCCTAGTATGGTTTGATTATTCAATACAATCAAATATACACACATAAGAATCATCAGAATAGAAATGATGGACAATATCAACTGCTGATGAAAATGTGGAGCAGACTCTCATACAGTGATAGTGGAAGTGCAAATTGATACTAATATTTTAGCAAATTAAAGTTTGTAAGTACCAAAGAGATTCAGAACACACCATCTCAAAATATGCTCATCTGACAGATTGAGTATTTTGAGCTAAAGGCACTTGAAAAACAGTTGTAAGGAAGGCATTCTGACTTCCCCTTTTCCTGCTGAAAACAGAAGATAAAATTCCTAGGTAACAGATGTCCTACCCACATCTGTAGTAAAAGAACATTCTTATCACCAGAGATAGGAAGTAGAGGCCAAGAAGAATCTGTACAAACAAACCTTTTAAAGTAACTCTTATCTTCATTTAATCTCCCTATATATTTTAGTTACTTTTTTACAATTACTGCTCTTTGTTCAACCTTTTATGTAAGCACTTAAACCTTACTGCTTTTGGGGTTTTCATTTTTCTATGAAAGCTCCCATATACATATAAAAATAAAATTTTATGCTTTTCTTACATTAATCTATCTTATTTCAATTGAATCATCAGGCATAGCCAGAGACTCTAAGAGGGTAGAGAAGTTTTCCCTATAGTTCATTCTAAAACTAAATTCTATGACACATAAAAAATCCACTTATATTATATACTAAACAGAAATACAGATATATATTCACTAAAATAAATTTATAATAAATTTCATAGAAGCACCATTCATACTACTACAAACTGGAATCAATTCAAAATTTCCATCAGTGGTAGAAAGGAAAATGCTTTTGATATGTTGCAACTTTAAGATATTTAAATGAGACTATGGTATTTGGTATTTAAGTGAGAAAAATGTACTTCTACATAAAACAATGGAGTTGAATCTCACAATCATAATGTTGACCAAATGATTTCAGAAATAAAAGAGTACTTTAGATGTTGCTACCTCTATATATTTTATAAACACAAAAACGTTGCTGGTTTGTTTCAAAATTTAATTAAGAAATAACACAATATTAGAACAGCATTCTTGGAAAATAGAGAGGGAGCACATCCTAACTTGTGCCATGATTCAGAAAAATTCTTGATACCTAATCTGAAATGAATATTGCAACAATGGAAAATTATAGACTAATCTCTTTTATGGGTATTCATAGACAAATTAATAGCAAAGTGAATCCAGCAATATACAAAAATTTAAAAGTAAGAACGCATTAGACACATGCTGAGCTTTTCTTTATTTCTGGAAAAGGAATTTAATTTAAAATTAGAAAATCAATAAAATTCACCAAATTAACAGAATAGAGGTAAAAAATATGATTATCTCAATATATGCAGAAAAAACATTTGCTAATATTTAATAGCAATTTATGATAAAAAATCTTAATGAACAGAATACAATACCACTTCTGCTTTTAAATATTATCTATAATAAAGCAGCAGTTATATGTAACAGTGAAATATTGAAAAATCATATATAGAAAAGTCAATCCAGAGACTAAATTACTTAGATTATGTATCCAGGGACCCAAAACCACCTTCAGGCTCCATGTTTCACTGGAACTCACAGGACTCAGAAAACCTATTATACTTAGATTTATGGTTTATTATAGTGAGTAGATAGACATTAAAATCAACAAAGAGAAAAGGCACATGAGACAAAAATCCAAGAGAATCCAAGAACTAGCTTACAGGTATCCCCTGACAGTGAAGTCACACAGAGATGCACATAATTCTCTCAGCAATATCTGACCTTTTTGAAATATTGCCCAAATGAGTGGCTCATCTAAGCCTTGGATTCCTGTGTTTCTATTGGAAATCAGTCATGTAGGCATGCAACACTCAAATAACTGACCTCACCTACTCAGACTCAAGTCCTGCCTAGAGCAAAAACAGACATTCTCTATAAATAACATTGTTATCATAAGCTTATCTTGACAAACTGGTACAGGTGACTGAAAAGCCTCAGGCATACAAAAACAGTCATTGGCAAGAGCAGTGCAAGGACTCAGAAGTTATCTCCCAGAAGCCAGCCACAGGTCAATCCTTAAAACAGGCCTTTCTTTGAAATCTGCAGAGTTTGAGTAGCCCAGTCCTGCTGAACTAACTCTTTCCTTCCTCTATTATTTATAACTTACAGTTAAGTTTTAATTTATATTAAAATATAACTTACATTTTTATATAAAGTTGTTATAATGGCTTCTCAGATGTACATTCCAATCTGGTTTGAAAATATTCAACACCAATACAGCTCCTTGATAGAATAAATAAAGTGGCAAACATTCTCATTTTCCTTCTGATAATGTCATTGGGGTGACCAACAATTTTGTAGTCATTCTTTTGAAGTTTGTCACGTGCTTTCACTTAATCATGAGGTAAACCAGAATTTTTTGATCCTTTCATTTACATAATTAATTAAAGTTTGAAGTAATAGTTTTACCCTCTTGATTCAAGATGTAGCTCCAGAAATTAAATCAGTCCAGACTTTAATGTCATAGTTAAGAGTGCATTCTCTTGAGGCAAAGCAAGTATGTTCAAATATTGGATCCTAAAATTACTATACTTGCAATATTTTTTCAATGTGAACAACCTCTCTGTGTCTCTATTCAAAAATTTGAGATGATAAGAATCCTCCTGAAATTGCTTTGAGAATTTAATGATATACATTTGTAATACTTAGCTTAGTGCTTAGCACATAGAAAGTCTTCAAGATGTATTTGCTTTTTAAAAATTTTTATGTCACTGAATATACCAGATAATTTTAAATCTGTTCAGAATCATTTGGTTAAATACATTTGTAAAAGATGGCACTCAAAAATAACTCAATTTCAAACACTTTGGAATTCAATGTTAATATGCATATTTATGTGTACTACTTTGTCCACATTTTGTTAAACTTTTTCTTAGTGTGGCTATTTAAAATTTAACAAGCATGCTTCTATATCATATATGCAAAAATAAGGCATTTCACACCAAATATATAAGTTGTGACAGCATTTTATTTTCCACAGAGAAACTAATATGCACTTAAGAAATATTAGATAGTCTCAAGATTCTAATTTTAAATGCTGCTGTATAAACTTCATGTATAACAGAGTGTATTTTGTTAGCTAAAGTCTTATAATGACACTTTGTAGCTGTAGAATATAGTTTTTTTTTTTTTGTAGAATATAGTTTTATTTATTAGTGTTAACAGAGTGGCTCAACACTGTAGTGTGGTAATGAGTTCAACTAACTATTCCAAAGATATAAAGATAGATTTTAACAAGGGTGGATATTGAGAAAGGAGAAAGTGTGAAGTTAAAACTGAACATAAAATCTAGCAATTTGGTACTATATCTAGTTGTTAAATGTCAGGAACACTGTTTTTTTTTTAACTGAAGTATAGTCAGTTTACAATGTGTCAATTTCTGATGTACAGCACAAAGATTCAGTCATACATGAAAATATATATATATTCATTTTCATATTCCTTTTCACCACAAGCTACTACAAGGTATCAAATATAGTTCCCTGTGCTATACAGTATAAACTTGTTTATATATTTTATATATACCAATCAGTGTCTGCAAATCTCAAACTCCTAATTTGTCCCTTCCTACCTCCTTCCCCCCGGTAACCATAAGTTTGTTTTCTATGCCTGTGAGTCTGTTTCTGTTTTATAAATAAGTTCATTTTGTAGTTTTTCTTTTTTTCTTTTCTTTTTTTTTAGATCCCACATATGAGTGATATCATATGGTATTTTTCTATCTCTTTCTGGCTTACTTCACTTAGAATGATATTCTTCAGGGACATCCATGTTGCTGCAAATGGCATTAATTTATTATTTTATTATTTTTTATGGCTGAGTAGTATTCCGTTGTATAAATATACCACCTCTTCTTTATCCAGTCATCTGTCAATGGACATTTAGATTGTTTCCGTGTCTTGGCTGTTGTAAATAGTGCTGCTATGCTATGAACATTGGAGTGCAGGTATCTCTTTAAATTAAGGTTTCCTCTGGATATATGCCCTGGAGTGGGATTGCTGGGTCATATGGTTAAGTCTATTTTTAGTCTTTTGAGGAATCTTCATACTGTTTTCCACAATGGCTGCGCCAGACTGCATTCCCACCAGCAGTGTAGGAGGGTTCCTTTTTCTCCACAGCCTCTCCAGTATTTGTCATTTGTGGACTTTTGAATGATGGCCATTCTGACTGATGTGAGGTGATACCTCATTGTAGTTTTGATTTGCATTTCTCTGGTAATTAGCAATATTGAGCACTTTTTCATTTGCCTGTTGGCCATTTGTATGTGTTCATTGGAGAACTGCTTATTTAGTTCTTCTGCCCATTTTTGGATTGTGTTGTTTGCTTTTTTCTTATTAAGTTGTATGAGCTGTTTATATATTCTGGAAATTAAGCCCTTGTCAGTCTCATCTTTTGCGAATATTTTCTCCCATTCCATAGGTTGTTGTATTGTTTTGCTTATGGTTTCCTTTGCTGTGCAGAAGCTTGTAAGTTTGATTAGGTGCCATTGGTTTATTTTTGCTTTTATTTCTATTGCCTGGGTAGACTGCCCTAGGAGAACATTGCTGAGATTTATGTCAGATAATGTTCTGCCTGTGTTTTCTTCTAGGAGATTTATTGTGTCTTGTCTTATGTTTAAGTCTTTAAGCCATTTTGAGTTTATTTCTGTGTATGGTGTGAGTGAGTACTTTAACTTCACTGATTTACATGCAGCTGTCTAGTTTTCCCAACATCATTTGCTGAAGAGGCTGTCTTTATTCCATTGTATGTTCTGAGCATCACTGTTGAATTAAATCCATCAGTGTCTAAGTTTAAGTGCCCATTCATCATAGGTTGAATAATTATTAATATAAGAATTATGAATTATCTTGATGTTTATGTGTTCTTATCTAAGTCATGGTTCAACTAGTTAACTGGTGATTTCAGGGATTAGATTCTCTACGATTATGATTTGTCTTTTAGATAAAGGTACATTAGAACTTCAAAAACTGAATTGTTGAAAATAAATTATGCTTTTTGTATTTTTTAATTTTTAATGTCTTCTTTTTTTCTCTTTAGAGATCCATCAATGGCAGAGCACATGTGGTACAGTGTAACTTCTACAAAGGTTGTCCTAGTGTACTATTGTGAGTACTCATGAATTTTTCTTTCTTTATCTTTATCTCATCTGTTACTAATATCTTACATCCACCTTGCATTCTAAAGAGTACCAGAGACAATGCACAACAATGATTAAAATCTGAAGGTAAGAAAGCAAATAGATGTTCAAAACCTAAACTAAGGCAAAAGAGGTTAATAAATAATTATGGCAGTGCTTCACAAAGGCTCTAGACCACCTGTATTGTGATTATCCCAGGTGCTTATTCAGTATAATGTTCTGGGCTTTGTCCCAGGCTTACTAGATCTGCATCTCTGGGATTTTGAACTAGGGATGTACATACATTGTAATGAGCTACTAAAGAGATTTTAATTCATATTTGGTATTGAGAATGATTGAATTATGTTTATTCATCTAAATAAATATATGGGGAAATTCTTATTTTCATCAAAAGCTATCTGTCTCCTTCCTGTGTTAAAATATACCATATTAATAATATCCTTTTAAATGAGTATTACTTTAGAGTTAGTTCTTTCAAATAGATTACCTCATTTATCCTCACATTAATTTTATATTTAGATACTGATACTATCAATGACAAAACTGAGACTTAGGGAAGATACACAATTTGTACAGAATTACAAAAATAATATAGTAGAGCTTGCAACTGAGTTCAGTTTAATCTGAATCCAAGGATTTTGCTTTTTTGTTATAGCTGCCTCTGTTTTTGGATAGGTTTTGTCAACCAAAACAAAACAAAACAAAAATAAAAACACACCAAGCTTAAAATAAGAAAAGCGTTTATTTGGGGTCTTAAGAATTGCAATTTGGGAGGCACTGATTCAAATAACAACTCAAATGTGCTCCCAGGGTAGTAGAAAATGGTGCAAGTTTATAAAGACAACAAAGACATTCCAGAGACGTTGCATAGGGTATTTTTACAAAACTACAGTTGGTGCCAGCAGGCATTGAGTCACTTGTTGGCAGCAGGAATTGGTTGCCAAGCTGTGGTTTCTAGGTTCTAAAGAAAATAAGTTCCAGGTGGTCTCAGGCTAGCCACAGCAAAAGTTTATATTGCATCTGGCAGTGCACTTATGTAAATTCCACTTGCCTAATGGGTTCTTGGCTCCACTTAGTTTCCTTTGACATAACTGACTCCATTTTGTTATTCATAGTCTACATGTCCCCTTTTTGATCAAGATCTTTCCATGGACAACATTGATAATCAATCATCTTATGGGGTTAGTAATTGTTTGTCAATATTATTAAATAAGAGTCCCTTGGTGCCAGGAAGGCTCATTCCTTGTGTGTAATGTCCCATGGAGGAGGAAAAAGGAGTAAGTCATGATCATAAGGGAACAACCACATTTGAGCAACAAGGAGGTTTTCAGGAAGTAGAACTTAGACATTTTTCAGACCTTAAATAATGATGGATTCTGTCCACTCTTCATTTGTGGTATGGATTGCAGGATGTGTCTGGTTCAGTAATTCAAATCTCTAAACAGCCATAATCTTAATATCCTGAGTGCCTGAGCAACAGCAAGAAATACAGAGCAGAAACAGTTTAAAAACAACGAAGAGAGAACAAATTAGAACAATGATTATTACAACTATTTGCAATCTGGATCACAATAGAGCACCAAGTCCAGAGGGGAGCCAGTCAAAGAAGATTTCTAGATGTCAGGGTAGAAGCATCTTTTGCAGTTTCAGATGTCTTTGATGATGTCATTGGATGTTTAGGTAAACTTTCTGAGTTGCTTGTACAGCAACAGGCACAAAGATTTTCTGTATATGAGCTGTTATGATGATTTCTCTGAAGTTTGTATCAATTTGTCCAATTTCACCTGTATAGTTTTGGGAAAAAAGGCAGTTTTAGATCTCAATGATTCCAAGTCAAAAGAATGAGAGAAAAACTGGAAGCATTAGTTTGGAGATTC
Organism: Camelus ferus; assembly: GCF_009834535.1. NCBI lineage: Eukaryota > Metazoa > Chordata > Mammalia > Artiodactyla > Camelidae > Camelus > Camelus ferus. The sequence continues at coordinate 58,480,811 of NC_045732.1, forward strand.
ATAACCAGATATTGAAGGAAAATAGAAGAATTTAGGATCTAATTCATTTATAGGTAAATACTAGGAACTCAAGGGGAAATAACTAGGATCTAATATCCAAAAAGGTATATTACTGAAACATAATCTTTATTTCTAAACTTACCCTTATTTCTACCATATGTAGTGAAATTAAAACAAATCTGATTTCAAAATAAGTCTAGTTTCAATAAACTTGTGTTGATTATTTACATAAGTGTAACAAGAATAGTGATTAGGCCACCATTACCCTGATACCAAAACCAGACAAAGATATCACAAAAAAAGACTTATAGGCCAATATCACTTATGAATATAGATGCAAACATTTTAAACAAAATACTAGCAAATCAACTCCAACAGTGCCTTAAAAGTGTCATACACCATGATCAAGTAGGATTTATCCCAGGGATGCAAGGATTTTTCAATATCCAGAAGTCAATCAGTGTGATACACCACATTAACAGATTGAAGAATAAAAACTATATGGTCATCTCAATAGATGCAGAAAAAGCTTTTGATTAAATTCATCATCCATTTATGATAAAAACTCTCCAAAAAGTGGACATAGAGGGAACATACCTCAACATATCAAACGCCATATATGACAAACTCACAGCTAACATCATGCTTAATAGTGAAAAGCTGAAAGCATTTTCTCTAAGATCAGGAACAAGACAAGTATGCCCACTCTCACCAGTTTTATTCAACATAGTTTTGGAAGTCCTAGCCACAGCAATCAGAGAAGAAAAAGAAATAAAAAGAATCCAAATTGGAAAATAAGAAGTAAAACTGTCACTGTTTTCAGATGACATAATACCATACATAGGAAAACTATGAGATGCTACGAGAAAACTACTATAATTCATCAATGAATTTGGTATAGTTTCAGGATACAAAATTAATACACAGAAATCAGTTGCATTTCTATACATAACAATCAAATAGCAGAAAAAGAAATTAAAGAAACAATCTCATTTACCATTGCATCAAAAAGAATGAAATACCTGGGAATAAACCTTCCTAAGGAGGCAAAGGACTCCAAGAACTATAAGATACTGATGAGAGAAATTGAAGACTACACAAATAGATATACTGTGTTCTTGAATTGGAAGAATCAGTACTGTTAAAATGGCTATACTACCCAAGGCAATATACAGATTCAGTGCAAGCCCTACCAAAATACTAATGACATTTTTCACAGAACTGGAACAAAAAATTTTTAAATTTGTATGGAAGCACAAAAGACCCTGAATAGCCAAAACAATCTTGAGAAAGAAGAACAGAGAAGAGGGAATCATGTTCCCTGACTTCAGACTATACTACAGAGCTACAGTAATCAAAACGGTATGGTACTGGAACAAAAACAGACACATAGATCAATGAAGCAGGATAGAAAGTCCAGAAATAAACCTAAGCACTTACAGTAAATTAATCTATGACAAAGGAGGCAGGAATATACAGTGGAGAAAAGACAGAAACTCTCTTCAAAATGTGGTGCTGGGAAAACTGGAAAGCTAACATGTAAAAGAATGAAATGAGAACATTTTCTAACACCATATACAGAAATAAACTCAAAATGGATTAAAGGCTCATTTTAAGACTAGTTACTACAAAACTCTTAGGGGAAAACAGTCAGAATACTCTTTGACATAAATCATAGCAATTTTTTTTTTTTAAACCAGGTCCTAGAGTAATGGAAATAAGAGCAAAAATAAACAAATGGGGCCTAATTAAATTTAAACTCTTTTTCACAGCTAAGGATACCATCAACAAAACAAAAAGACAACCTGCAGAATGGGAGAAAATATTTGCAAATGATGTGACTGACAAGGGACTAATTTCCAAAATATAGAAACAGCTCATACAGCTTAATATCAAAAAAGCAAGCAATTCAATTAAAAAAATGGGCAGAAGGCAAAAATAGACATCTGTCCAAAGAAGACATCCAGATAGGCACATGAAAAGATGCTCAACATCACTAATTATTAGAGAAATGCAAATCAAAACTATCATGAGGTATTACCTCACACCAGTCAGAATGGCCATCATTAAGAAGTCTACAAATAATAAATTCTGGAGAGGGTGTGGAGAAAAAGGAATCCTCCTACATGGTAGGTGGCAATGTATATTGGTGCAGCCAGTATGGAGGACAGTATGGAGGTTCCTTAAAAAACTAAAAATAGACTTACCATATGATCCAGCAATCCCATTCCTGGGCATATATCTGGAGAAAAATATAATTTGAAAAGACACATGCACCCCAATGTTCATAGAAGCACTATTTACAATGGCCAAGACATGGAAACAACCTAAATGTTCATCAACAGATGAATGGATAAAGAAGATGTGGTATATGTGTGTGTGTGTGTGTGTGTGTGTGTGTGTGTGTGTGTGTATATACACACACCCAATGGAGTACTACTCAGCCATAAAAAATGATAAAATAATGCCATTTGCAGCAACATGGATGGACCTGGAGATTGTCATTCTAAGTGAAGTAAGCCAGAAGGAGAAAGAAAAATACCGTATGATGTTGCTTATATGTAGTAGCATTTATCACATATATTAGAATATTTAAAGCCATATAAACCTTTAATTTCTAGTGAAAACTATTAAAGAAGCAACTGTCAACTTATTGTTACATTAGCATTCTGTAAATTGGCAAACTTATAAGTACTTTTTATAAGTTCTAGAGACACATGCTTTCTCATCAAAAATTTCTCAGCATGACACTAAACATGTCTACTAATAGTTCCAAACATCTTCAGTTTCTCTTTTCAAGGAGAGCCTATGTGTAGTTGATGTTTCAGTATTTTATCTTATTTGAGAATGATTTAGATATTCAATGACTTTAACTTAATTCATTATTTAACTCTCAGAGAGTATGTTACCAAAGGGATTTGGAAAATTAGTTAAATAGACAAATCATAAAACAACCATTGCCAAAAAAATTCAGCTAAAAAATTCTTATATCATTTACATTTATGTAATTCATCTGTTCTTAACAACCTTATTTAGATTAATTACAAAAAGAAATCATTCAGCAGTATACATCAGTCATCATCGTAAGTTTTTTTCTGGGTGACAAATTTTGTAACAAAGATAACAAGCTTGTTTGATTTTTAGTAAACCTAATAGAATAAAATTATTATGCTTAATGTTGCTAACTCTAAATCCATGTCTGTATTAGTTAAACCAACAAACTTAAACTAGTTTTCTTATTTTCTAAAGATTAATCCTAGATCACGTGAACTTGAAAAACATTTGTGTTGATTTTTATGATATTTCTAGGAAGTTGTATAATGCTTAATTTTCTTTACGTCAGTTAAGTAGAGCTCTTTTACAAATTAATTTTGGCAATACCATTCAGATGTAGAATCATACCACATCTATAATGCACATGCATAGACATCATACATACATACAGATAGAGATCTCATAGTTTTCATTTTAAAACTAATCAGAAATCAGATACAATAGGAAACTTACTAGTTTATAAATAACAGTTGGAATAAATTAAGTCTACTCACTTGGATGGCTAAAGTCTTATTGTTTGTGGAGAAAACTTAAAATCTGTACTTGCCTTTGGCAAACAATTTTAAGGAGTCTGTGATTATTAGAGTTTGGACAAGAGAGTCCTTTAGCAGTTTGAGAGCTTTTTTCCTTTTTTCTCTTTAGTATTAAAAATTGAAGATAATTTAGATTAGTGTTCTCTGAAGACCAGATAGAACATTTACATCTCAATGGCACAGAGGGAGAAATGCAAGCCCCCCCAGGAAGGACTTTGGTCTCCTTAAGGTCAGAGTTTTGAAAAGAGTTTTTTTCATAATGGCCATAACAATCATAGGCACTTTCATCAGACCATTGGGTAAATTGTTAACAATACATTTAAGAAATAGAATGGGATTTGTTTGTGGAGATCTTTAGCCAACTTTTGCTTCTGGATAGGAATTATAGAAAGGAGGTTTAGCAAGAGAAGAGTAGAGAGGGGAAAGTGAACAGATAGGTAATGGAAAAGCTAAGAGAAGCAGAGCAGGTGCAGTGCTGGTAGTAGAAGGTAGAGACGAGGGAACAGTAGGGAAACATTTATTAGTTTCTTCAAGTTTAGTCAATCTCTGAGACAATTCAGAATTAGCTTCAGATAATTTGAAGTTAGTATCCTGGAGGGAAACAAATTTGGAATCACTAATGTGTTTTGAGGCCTCAAAATGCCAATTGAAATAAGCTTCTCATTCAGGCTGCTTTGTCTTATACCTTCTTTTCTAATTGACAACACGGATAAACTAATTTAGAAATTTCAAAGGAGCTCCAAGTTGGTTAATTTGATTATAATTCATCCCAGTAATCATAGTCCATTGAGACAAATACTTGTTGGATAAGGAGCCATAGTTCTTATCAATAAAACCAGTAGGAGTTACAGGAGGAAGCTATTCTGAAGCCTTATCCTCAGAGAATGAACTTCCCATTATTCCAAGAGTAATTGCTCACCAGATCAAAATGTGAAATGAAGTCCTAAAAACAGAAGCCAGCATAGAGGACACCATAATAGAACCACTACTAAGGTGGGAAGTTTGGGTACAGGAGGACCTACTGCCATGATCTGGGACCACCAAGGAGACAATAGGGCACAATGGACCCTTGTAGGTACCTCACTTGAATCTGTGGCAGTGCTGGGGTTTGAGGGAAGTCGCTCTGTTTCCCACTTGTCTGACACCACGTAATGGCAACCAAAAAATGCAGATAGCTGCAAGTAAGAAAAAAGATTTTATTTGGGGTCTTAAGAAGTGCAATTTGGGAGGCATTGATTCAAATAACAACTCAAATGTGCTCAAAGAGAATTAGAAAATGGTGGCAGTTTATAAAGACAACAAAGACATTCCAAAGAAGTTACATAGATTATTTTCTACAGAACTACAGTTGGAGCTAGTAGGTATTCAGTCACTTGTTGGCAGCAGTTTGGTTGCTAAGCTGTGGTTTCTAGGGGGTAAAGAAAATAAGTTTCAGGTGGCCTCATGCTGGTCAGGTCAAAAGTTTATATTGCATTCAGATATGAATGTAAGTTCCACTTCCTTAATGACTTCCTGGCTCATTTTAGATCCTTGTGACATAAATGACTTCATTTTTGTTGTGCATAGTCTGCAATTTGTATACCAAGACATTATAATCTCTGATAAAAGAAATAAGATTTGAGTGTTGATCAAAGGCCTCCATTTACAAAGACCTCTTTCCTGCTCACCCATCCCTACACCTGAAATACCTACATTATATTTTCATTTGGGTTATGAAACAATAAAATCTTCTTGCTAAAAATAAAACATTACCTAAGAAGGCTATATAATTAGATTAAAATTCAATCAGATTAGCTACTGTCAGTTAATAAGGTCTTAAATGAATAGAGCAAGGGCAGGTAAATGTTTATAAAATCCAGATAGATTTTATAGACAGAGAAAGACCTGGAGCATAAGGTATTCATTAATATGGAAAACTCAGGAAACATGTAGTATAGTATTGATCCTTATTTACTACAATTGCATTTCATGTCAGTCAGCCATAAAGCCACCAGGAAATACAACAAAAAGTATTTCTCACATATCCAGTTTCACCTGGGAGTAAACTAAGGGATTCTACTTTTATCTTGGCTGGGCTTTCTCACATATCACAGAGTTAGCATGTCATTGGATAGTCTAGGCTGTCCTTTGCTGGGTGACTGAGGTAATTGGGATCTGCCTCATGTCTCATAGCAAGCCTGAGCTTGTTTTCTTAATAATAACAGAGATGCAAGATAGAGTCCAAACCCAATTCTACAAGTGCTTTTCAAGCCTCTATATGCATCGCATCTTCTAATGTCCATTGTTCAAAGGAAGTGATGTGTCAAGTAAGTACAGGGTCAAATGGTAGTGCAACAAGTACCACCCACCATGGGAAACTACAATCAATGTATAGGTTAAAGGGTACAGGTATAAGAGGAGGTTGAAGTTTTAGGGCTGATGAGAATCTATCATATTGTGCCTTCTTGGACAGAATTATTTATTTCACATAGGTAAGATGCATTCACACCCATTTGGAGACTCCCAGAAGTATTTTTCAATCATTATATTGAACTTATGGTCTAAATTAGGTAGAGAAAAAGTCCCTTTTAATTGGGCAAACTTTAAAAACAACCACACATAAGAACAAAAAAATAATGAATATAACTTCCAGTTTCAGCTTGGCCATGAAAAGAACTTAATGTGATCACTCTAATCCTTAAAATTAGAAAAGTTAAGAGACACTTAAAATTGGTGAATTTTCTTTAACCTATCAGAAAATTGACATTCCAGGGTAACTATGACCCACAAATCTGGAAAGAAAGGCACATCCAGAGAGATAGAGCAACCAAGACAGACTTAACCTAAAGCAGAAGCTGGTGGAGTCATAAATTAATAAGAACATTTAAATGGTAATTTTAAGAAATTGTGAAGAGGCTGAATATTAAGTAGTATGAGATTGAGAGACTCCTGAAGGCCATAGCCTCAGGGGACTTCCCCCATGCTTTCAATGGCTTTCCTTCCAGTATATCCAGTAGACTCTCACAGTTATGGTTCAAGAACTATCCCCTCCTGAAAGAGTGAAGATTGTAATACAAGACCAGAGCCTTCTCCATAACAAAGGCCTATTCTATTCTCCAGGGAAAAGGAATTCACTAAAGCACAATTGTGGAAACTTATCTCAGCCAGAGGAAGCGAAATCCTCTCCAGCACCCTCTCACTTAAAAGGTGAGGGAGGGGCATAGTCAGTCAACAGGAGACAAAGCTTGAAGGCACTACATTGGGAACATGGCATACAGAGAAAGGACTGTTAACTGGGGGAGGGAAAAAAAAAAAAAAGCACAATGTGAGAGCTATGAGTTCAGTTACATTTGGAGTCTTACTGAGGACTATAGCCCAGGAGACAACCTCACAAATAACTCTGAGGAACTGCTCCAAAGAGATAGAGGGGGGGGTCAGTATATATGATTTTGGTGAAGGGGTTATGTGTAATCAAGCAGACATCTTGGTAGATTGTTGCTGCTAGTCACCAGGAACAGATGTCTCTGTTAATGACTTTAGTGCTTTTCTAGGTATGAGAAAATGTAAGAAATTGGGTTCATAAAGTTTTCTCCTGAAAATATCTATCTGAAGGCCTGTTTTGCCAATGTGTCCCAAAGTACAGAGTGCCTCATTACTGATCTCCACCCTGAACTCCATTCAGGGTGTATTAAAGGTCAGCCACTGTAGTAGCTAATGACCTAATCCTTGTAGAGCCAAATGGTGAGTGACATTCTTTAGTAGGCAATGCCCTCTCATGATCATAAATTTGACTCTCTTTTGGGAGGCATTTTATGACCATTCTGTCCCATGGTCCTAGGAATGCTCATTCCTAGTTTAGGCCAGGATTTTGTTGATAGGCCCCTCAATGTATTATTACTGGTCTTGGCCATGTTAACAGTAGCCAAAAGTCTCTGGGTAGGGGCATGATTCCTTCTTGTTGCTTCTTCCCATATCTAGAGTTACACCATTATAATCCTTAATCTTATATAAAACTATATATTTGGTCAATCATTTCAAGCTGCCTAGTTATTATTTTATCAGAGGCTCGGTCACACTTTTGATAATGCAAGAAACAATGATCTTATAAAATAGAATATAAGTAATATGGCTAGTAGCATTAATAGGGTCATAAGTAAATATTTAAGCCAAGACCTTCCATTAAGTGTAGCCCAGTATATCCCAGGCCGTCTGATTTAGTCTGTTCTGTACCAATCCTTATATTTAAGGGAAATATACTGGCATTGTTCATAAACCCAGACCAATTTCCTAGTGTTATTAGGCTGATTATCCTTAGTATGGTTTAATTGTTCCCAACATAAGGGAGACCCTTAAACTTAAATGCTTGTAGTCTGATGCTAACCATATAAATCCATCCTGTAACAGGGAGGTTATATAATTTGGCTGAAATTTAGCTCTTTGATCTGACTGAGCTTCTGAAAAAGTATAACATAGAGTTTACATAAGACTCAGCAATTTCACTCCTAGGTATATGTCCAAGATAATTGAAAATATATGTTCACAGAACAATGTCTACCCAAATGTTTAGAGCAGTATCATTTATAACAGACAAAAAGTAGAAACAACCCTAATGTATATCCACTGATATATGGATAAATAAAATGTGGTATTCCCATACAATGGACTATTAGTCAGCCATAAAAAGTAATAAAATATTGATACATGCTATATAACATGTATAAACCTTGAAAGCATTATTCCAAATAAAAGAAGCCAGACACAAAAGGCCACATATTGTATGATACCATTTATATAAAATGTCCAGAATAGGCAAATCCATAAAGAAATAAAGTAGACTAGTAGTTTCTAGTTGATAAAGGTAGGAGATATTGAAACTGACAGCTAAGAAATATGTAGTTTTTATTTTGAGTGATGAAAATATTCTGGCATTAGAGAATGACCATGTTTGTGCAACATACTAAATATAAAAAAACCACTAATTGTACACCTTAAATGATGACATTTACATTATGTCAACTGCATGTTAATTAAAAAAATACGTATGTGCTCAAGGAATAATTAAAAGGACACAAAGACCATCTTAAGGGGCTGCTCCCACTTGGCACATTGGAGATGATTTGAACATCAAAAGAAATAATAATAGCAAGGAATTTATCCTATTAAATAAAGTAAGAATCCAAGAGTCCACAGTGACAAATTAATTAATAACTTAATGGAACAGAAGAGTAAGCTCTGCCTTATGATGGCAAACCAACTATCAAATGTAGAATGAATTATGAAATTAGAAAAATCACTGTTTCCTAGCCATCTTTCTATTAATCAATTAAGTCAAAGACAATGGATGAGAAAAATAATATCAGCCAAAAATTTGAGAGGTAATTTTATATTTTTGTAGTCTCAAAGTATATTCCCATGAGATAATTTAACAAAGGGTAAAGATTTAACTCTACAGTGGGAAAACCTGGCATATATTACCTTACCCAAATGATTAAAATAAACTGTCAGCATTTACCTCCTGATACCACAAATCAAAAACTCAGAGTGATGGTTAATTTTATGTGTCAACTTGACTAGGCTGAGGTTCACAGTTGGGTCGGATACTAGTCTAGATGTTGCTATGAAGGTAGTTTTTTAGATATAATTAACATTAAAATTAGAAGACTTTGAGTAAAACAGATTTTATTCCATAATATGGTTGGGCCTTATCTAATTAGTTGAAGGCCTTAAGAATAATGACTGAGGACCCCTGAAGAGGAAGGAGTTCTGCTTCCAGACTGCAGCCTAAAAATTCTGCCTCCAGACTGTGGCCTAAAAATTCTGCCTGAGCTTCCAGCTTTTGCTCAAGACTCCCAATATCAGCGCTTGTCAGAATTTCCAGCCTGCCAGCCTTCCTGGCAGATTTCAGATTTGTTACCCCCCATAATTACACAATCACATGAGCCAATTCCATTAAATCTCAACCTCTCTCTCCCATACGTATATTTCTATAGGTAGGTAGGTAGGTAGGTCGGTCTGTCGGTCGATCGACCGATTGACCGATTGACCGATAGATCTAGATGCGTGTGTGTGTGCGCGCGTGCTTTTGGTTCTTTTTTTTTTTTTTTTTTTTAACCTGGAGAACCCTGAATAATACACTAAACACGACTTATATTATATTCCTGCTAAAAGTAGTTTTAGCATGTATGGAAGAAATGCTCAAAAATTTGTATAAAAATGTTATGAATTGTTGACTAAATTTTAAACTAGTTATATTCATTTGAGGGAAATTCTTATCACATATGTGAAATTGCACAAATATGACTCTGAATAACCCCTTGACCTCTAGTCTTCATACCACACACACGTTTACATTGACAGAGCTCCATGATAAAATTTATTAGAATCATTCTTATCAGGTTTTGTTGGTTGTATGTCACTCTAGGGAGGTTTCCCAATTCTGGCAGGAGATACTCAAATACCATATAAATGGACCACAATGGCTAGAATTCCATATTTAGAAAATGGACCATATATTACCACTATTCTAAACCCATATGTATATTCTTTTAGCTTGTTTCATAGCTATTGACTTTTAAGTTTATAATTCCAGTTTCCTAGATTCCATCTCATTCTTAAGACTTCAGTTTTGGTTCATCTGGTTCTCTTGACTGAAGTACTGGATTATTTCCCAGTTCATAAGTTGCCTCCTACCTCTTGGTTCCTATTGAATATGTACTTTTATCTCTGGCTTCGTTTCAGAAATTTATATTATGATTTTCCAACACAAAAACCCTAACTTTCAAGAACACATTTGTATCTATGATAGTAAGTGAACAGAGAACCAAAACTAAAGGGAAAAAATGTGTGCATTAGTTGGAAAAACAATTTATATCACATGGTGTTAGATAAATTATTCTACTTTAGGATATTCAGTTTTAAAAATAATTGCTTTATGTTGAGTAATGCATACATTATTTGAGTAAATTATTCTTTAATAGGTAATTGAAGCATTCTGAAACCACTCCCAAAGCCTCAGTGACAGTGTTGGATTTGATACTGATGAAATAACAAAAATAATTTTATGCCTCTAGATATGACAAGTATTTGAAATTTTATTAGAGAAGCCATCACTCTCTAATATGTTATCCTGGCCAAATCTATGTATGTGTGATGCATGCCTGATAATTGTGATTAATTGAATAATGATGCCTTCCATAATTGGTTCATTTCTCATGTTCCTAAACTTATTTTGGCTGTAATAGTATTTTAGTACCTATGAACATCAAGCAAAGCAACAAAACTTCTCAGAATATGAAACAATTTTGGGGAGCACTAAAAAGGAACTTCTCACCTTAATTCCATGTTCTCCAAATAAGTTACTATTCCTTGCAGATAGCAAAACATTTGTTAGAGTACTGCTAGGTCAATTCATGTCCAAAAATGGGCAGAAATCTGGACTTTGGGCATTAAGAAATAGTGATGGCTAACTAATAGATATGGATATTCCTCCTGCAGAAGGTAGGGATGCCATCAAGACAGTCAGAGTCTATTCTTGTCAGACAAGGAAAGTCAAGCACCTCTAAAACAGAAACATGCCAGGTGAAGAAGTTCCAAAATTTTGATATTTCTTACCAAAACCCCCCCTTCTGCTGAGGAAAAGTGGGGAGTTTCCTATTTTATTTTATAATTATATTCCTCTTCCATGAATAATCCCCATTTCCTGGAACTATTGGAAACTTGTACTAGAAACTATGTCAAACATACTTTTTTTGTTGTTATATTTTATACCTCACAACAAAATTATAAAGTTGTAAAGATGTGTGAACTACATATAGAACTACATACATACATACTCTTCATTTAACTTCTAAGAAGTAGAATCTTTTGACATCCCTTAAATTGTTTCTATAATACCTACTTTAATGCATACTGTACAAGCCTCATTGATATTTATGGAGATAGATAAAGGAGGGGAAATTATAAGGAAGGGAAAAGTAATATATTTGCCCTACAATATATTTGAAGGGAATATCATACCAATAAACAAAGCACATGATAGAATATAAATATTCAAATCAGAAAGACATGATTACACCCCACTGAGGCGGTTAATAAAATATAAACTGTCATCTTGGAATTTGCCATGGTTTTCAGATATCACAGAGAACAGAGTCACTCTCTGAGAACTGAAAAACTAAAAATGTAAATCCCATCTTGAAAAAAGGCAAAGCAAACCCTTGGTCATCTTAAGTATTTGGATTATTATTAGTATTTAAGAAATTTACCATAGTATTTTTTGAGTAATTAAGTAAAGGATAATGAGATCAGCTGATAGTAAGAAGTAGCTGATAAAGTCTTTTTAAAGAAGCACATCATGTCAAATTAATTCATTTGTTTTGTAATAGAGTAACAAGCCACACTGACAATAGCAGCATAATGCATGCATATGATACAGATTAATTTTAGTGAGGCTTTTGTTTTCAGACTATGCAAAATTCCCATGGAAAATGAAGATTTTTGGATAGATTATCATATCCAAAGGATACTTATCAAGAGTATATCATCAATCAAAATGGTCAAAATGGGCAGTATATTTTTAAGAATTCATATTCCTAACCTTTTCCCTAATGTTTTAATTATAGATGTATGTAAGATGGTACTGAACAACTAGATTTGCATATTGTACTGAATTAGGTCGATGTGCTAATATTCTGGATATTGAAAAAAAAGAAATAACCCCAAATTCTTCAACCTTTATTTATATGACTTATTTTTAACTGTAACAGGCTTGCTATTTTCAATCTATTTTATAGTCTAGCAATTTAAGTTAAGGGTACTTTGCATAAAAAGCAAAAATATAAAGAATGATTTCCAGAGATACATGAGAAATGTGCTTTTAAAAAAAGTAATAAAACAAACAAAAAATTTGTTATGGTTCTCAACTTAGGACTAACGGGGAAAGAAGGAGTTAGTCGAAAGGAACAAAACCAACATTATCATACACTGTATACAACATGTTTCTCAATATATACCTGTGAACCACTCGCAATAGTATTACATAGCATGATGGTTTAAAAGGCTCTAGCCTAAGACCTATTGAAGCAGTCCATCTTCTGATTTTAGTACCAGATACCTGCATTTTAATAAGCTTATCTAGGTAATAATTGTGTACATTAAAATTCAGAGTGACTGATATGAAGGCATACTAGGCAATTACCTAAGTGCATATAACTAAATTCATTATATAGGAGTTACACATGCTTATGATGAATACTTCCTCATCATTTTACTTACTCATTATTAAAGTTTGATAAAATGATAAATACTCCTTTAAGTCATGTACTAGTTTTTTGTATAAGCTGATTTTTTTGCACTATTATGCTTTATAATTCTGTCTGCTTGTAATTACATATCATGCCTTGCACATTGTTGTTTCAGAGAGACTTGATATAATTATGGAGAAGACACAACTCATCTTATGTTTGGTACAGAGCAGTAATCTCTGATGGCCTTAGTTTTCCTATTACATCTTAACTCTTAGGCTAAACTCACCTTTTATAATTATATTATTCATTGTATCTGCTTTCAGTAGCTAATCTTTTTGATGAATAATATACCTCTTTTTTTTTCTGATTCCATGAAGGACCTACACTTTACCAGATGACAGGTAAACATCAAGGATTCCCCCAACACATTTTTTGTTTGTTTTTCTGCTCATAGCTATGATTAGTTGCCAGAAACTTTTCTCCAGCATTTATATTCCATGCCTCATACATTTTTTGAAAGTCTTTTAAATATTTTTAAGCCCTTATTTCCCATTTCCAAAGTTACCCCCTTTCTTAGCATTATTAGAAAATTGTTCTTAAAATTGTGTTGTTCAATAATTTTATTTTTGATTTGTGTGGAAAATAAAAAAAATTTCCTAACTAGGTCTCACATTGCCTGAAACTCCATCACCAGCCAAGAAATAATTCTCTCTTCATCTCCCTTTCTCTCTCATCTTTGTTCTTGCATAATTAGGTAAAAATTGCACCTTCTGTCATAGCTGTCTGTACACAGTTGATATTCATACTGCTGCTACCCACACAGAAAGAGGCAAAGTGGCCCCTTATACTACTTTAACATCTTTCAGGTGTTTTTCTTTCTCACTTGTGGATTACACTAGTATAGAGTACTATTGCAAGTGTACTTTATAAAGATCTTAGAAGGTTGAATTTTGGTAGTAATTTCAAAAATTTTAAAGATAAAGAAAAGTACAAAATTCACATTTGTTTTCATTTTCTAAGAAGTAGGAGAATTTTAATGAATATCAAAGAGATAATATAATATAGGCAAAAATTAATCAATTCAAATAGTATTTTTCCTGAAATAACGGCATTTGGATATTAAGAGGACAAACCTTCATTTTTACCCATACTAAATAGCATGACCCTTGCAACAAAAACAACAAAGTCACTTTGGGTTAGATATAAGTTATCATATGCCCCAAGATAAGTGTTTCTGATAATCACAACAATGCTTTATTGAAAAATGTCACTCATATTTCCCTCAACTTCTTAATAAGAATCAAATCTTACAATGGCTACAAATATTTTCTGTATTTGCTGTACATTTACTTTCGGTCAACTAGTTAATAAAGAACTGCTTCCAATTCAATAAATTAGAGTACCTTTCAAGTGAAAATAGTGCCATTCTCGGGGGAATCTGAAAACTGCTTCAACAAATTGTTGAACATAGAAATGATTTATTTTATACATTCAAATTTTTATCTTGTCTGCCTAAGTTGTTTTATGTAAAAATAAAATCCCTTGAGATGAATTGTGCCATTTAGCAAGATCCTAGAAGAGCTGAAATGACAGTAGCATATTTGTCACAAATCATATAAATGAAACAAGAACCTTCACTTTTATTTTTTCCTTTTCTCCCTCTAACAATTATGAAAAAGAGTGAGCAGGAATTTTGATTTTGTGTGCAATGGTGACATTTACCTGTATTAATACTTGCTTTCCTTTTAGTATTCTATCTTGACTCCCTCCTACTATACTATCCATTACCTTAATAAAATAGAACCCCTTAAACATTAAATCACCTCTTTTCACAACTTTATCACTATTCTCATATTTTTAAACACAATGATTGACTTAATAATTTATTTGTATGAATATATTCCTAAATAGAATATTCAGCTAGCTTTAAGTAGAGTTTATTCATATTAGTGCAATCCAGTTTCATACTGAGATTAAGTTGCAGACATAGCAAAAGCTATGTCATGTAATGTACTAATGACCACATATCTATGTATTTTGACACTTGATTTTATAAGCACACTGATTCTGTGCCACTTAAAGCTTGCATGTTTAGTTTAACATCTGTCATCCAATATGTAGAATCATTATCTGTATGATACCATGATGCTAATAGGACTCATGTAAAAATAAGACTAGAATACAGCTAAAAGAACTGCAAGAGAATCTCTCTTGGGAGCAATACAAAGGAAAGGCCCAAAGCCAAGAGGGAATACAAAATAAGACATCACTAGGGGAATTTGAAGTCAGTAATGCCCATAGGAAAAGCAAAGTTTAACTCTGGAAAGTTCAAGAACAATACATTTTAAATACAATCAAACACCATACTATATTAAATCCCTTGTAAAAGGCCTAGAAGAAGGCCATGCTAGAACGTCCCCAAACAACACATTTACCTTCGCAACTACTGCTCTAAAAAGTAAGCCCAAGTTTCAACCAAAAATTATAATGCCTACTAAAAGACAGAAATAACAGCATCAGGGAAGATACAGCAAAATCCAGAACCAGACTCAGATATGACATAAATATTGGATATATCTGACAGGAAAATTTTAAAATAAGAATAATGAAAAATTGAAAAGTTCTAATAAAAAAGGTAGGCAATAGGAAAGATCAAATAGGTATTATCAGCAGAGAGATGGAAGCTACAAAAAAGAATAAAATGGAAATGCTTCAGAGAGCAGAACTCTGAGCCACAGAGGATTATTCTTAGAATTCACTGAAACTGAATAGTGTTTTCCTTTCTGTGTTTCAGAATTGCTGAGGACTGATGCCTCTTTTTTCCTTCTACTTTCTCCCTTTAGGAAATGGAATGCCTATAACTGATATCTTATGCTAGTCCCTCCATTGTATTTTGGGAACAGATACATTGTTTTTTAGTTTCTCAAGTCCACAGATAGAGATTTTTGTCCCAGAATGAATTAATACTCAGTGTTCTACCTGTATCTACTTATATGATTTACAGACAGATATTGGACTTTTTAAATTTTTTAATTTAATTTTTATTTTTTAAATAATTGCTTATGTACTTCTTTAAAAAAATTTTAAAATTTTAAAATTTTTAAATTTTGTAGAATAGACTACACTGTATAGCACAGGGGAATATACACAAAATGTTATGATAACTCACAGAGAAAAAAATGTGACAATGAGTGTGTATATGTCGATGAAAGACTGAAAAATTGTGCTGAACACTGGAATTTGACACATTGTAAAATGATTATAAATCAATAAAAAATGTTAAAAAAAATTTTTTTATTGATGTGTACCTCAAAAGTTATAATGTGTCAATTTCTGGTGTACAGCACAATGTCTCAGTCATACATATACATACATACATTCATTTTCATATTTTTTCATTAAAGGTTATTATAAGATACTGAATATAGTTCTCTGTGCTATACAGAAGAAATTTGTTTTTTTAATATATTTTATATATAGTGGCTAACATTTGCAAGTCTCAAACTCCCAAATTTATCTCTTCCTACCCACTTTCCCCTGGTAACCGTAAGATTGTTTACTATGTCTGTGAGTCTCTTTTTGTTTTGTAGAAGAGTTTATCAGTGTCCTCTTTTTTCTTTTTTTTAGATTCCACATATGAGTGATATTATATTTTTCTTTCTCTTTATGGCTTACTTCACTTAGAATGGTAATCTCTAGCTCCATACATGTTGCTGCAAATGGCATTATTTTATTCTGAGAATTTGGACTATGTGTGGATTGTATAATTGTTTGAGAATTTGGGGATCTGTGGGATGAATGAATGAATTTTCCATTTCAGATAGACCCATATCTTTGTGGGCCAATGGACAGACTATGGTAGGCAGAATAATGGCCTTAAAAGATTTCCATGTCCCAGTCCCTGAAACCTGTGAACGTCACGTTATGTGTGAAAGGGGAATTAAGATTGCAGGTGAAATTAAGTTTGCTAGTCAGATTACCTTCATATAAGGAGATTATCCTGAATTATTCAGGTGGGCCCAAGTTCCAATTCCTTTATACAGGAAATACAGTTTAGATTAAAAAAAATGTTGAAAGTAGGAAAAAAATATATATATTATGCAAACAGAACTCATAAGAAAGCTGGAGTAACCATGGTAATATTCAGTATATTAAACCTAAAATTTTATTAGAAATAGAGAAATTTTATCATGATAAATGGTCAATCCATGCACAAAATATAGTTATTATAACTATATATGCACCTAACAGAGCCCCAAAACACATGAAGTAAACCTGGCAGAATTATAACAAGAAACAGAAAATTTAACAGTAACAGTTGAAAACTTTGGCAACCCAACTTCAAAAATGGTAGAACAAATAGGCAGAAGGCTATCAAAGAAATCAAATATTTGAAGAACACTTTAAAGCTTCTAGAGCTATCAGACATCTATAGAGCACTACACTCAACAACAGCAGAATGCAATCCTTAAGAGTACATGGCATGTTTTTCTACAACAGACCAAAAATCAAGTCTCCATACATTTAAAAGGATTGAAAACATACAACATATATATTCTCTCACAAAAATGAAATGAAATTAGAAATAAATGAATTTGAGAAATTCAAAATTATGTGGAAATTTAACAACACTCTCCTGTATAAACAATGTACCAAAGAAGATATAACAAGAGAAAATAGAAATTATTTTGATATGAATGAAAATGGAGACATAACAAAACTTGTAGAATTTTAAACAGTGCTTTGAGGAAAATTTATAGCTACAAATGTCTTTATTAAAACTTTAGAAAATTTTAAATCAATATACTTACCTTGCATTTAGGAAACTAGAAAAAGAAAACAAACTAAAATCAAAGCAAGCAAAAGGAAGGAAATAAGAAAGAGATTATAATGGAAATAAATGAAATAATCAGGGATGCAACATGGGACATGACTAACAACTTTAGAGAAATTAAAATGATTATAAGGGAATACTGTGATCAATGGTATGTATAAAAGTTACACAATTTAGAGAAAATAAGTTCTCAGGAAGACACAACCTACTGATACTGACTCAAAAAAGGCACATAGAAAATCGGAATAGATCTGTATTAAAATAAGAGATACATTAGTAATTTAAAAACACTGCACAATTAAAAACCCATGCCCAGATAGCTTCACTGATGAATTCTTCCAAACATTGAAATAAGAATTAATTCCAGTTCTTCACAAATTCTTCCACATAATAGAATAGTAGAAAATACTCTCTGACTTTTTCTATAGGGACAATATTACCCTGATATCAAAACCAAAGACATAACAAGAAAAGGCATCTACAGACCAATATCTTTAATGAATACAGACACAATAAGCCTCAATGAAATACTATAAATCAAGTCCAGCAGCATATAAAGAAATAAAACACTATGACCAAGTGGGATTTACCCCAGGAAAAAAGATTGGTTTAACATCTAAACAGTCAATATTACAAAAAAATACATCAATAGAAAAAAAGGCTAGTACTATTGAGATTGCTTTGGATTGTCTATGTAGACCATTAAGTAATCTGCAAATAAGGACATTTAATTTTTTCTTTTCAATTCAATACTTTTTTATTTCCTTTTCTTGCCTTATTACATTGGATAAAATGTCTAGTATCATGTTGAATAGATAGAGAAATTATTGTCTCATTTTTTACTTAAGTGGAAGAATATTTAGTTTTTTTAATCACTAAGTAGGACATTATCTGCACTATTTTTGTAGATTTTTTCAAGTTAATGTAACTCTCCTCTATTATTTTTCTGTGATTTTCCATTATGAGTAGGTATGGAATTTTGTTAGATGCTTTCGCTCTTATTGATAGGGTCATGTGATTTTTCTTCTTTAACTTGAAAATGTAGTGGATTACCTTGATTGATTCTCAAATATCGAACTAGTCTTGCATCCTTGGTGTAAAACCCACTTCATTAGGGTGTATAATTATATTTTATATATTGATAAATTTTATTTGTTATTGTTCCTAGTATTAATAATCTAAACACTAAAAATATTTGCCTCTATGTTCCTGAGGAATATTGGTTTTTAGTTTAATATTTTTGTACTGTCTTTGTCTTATTTTATTAACTGTTTAGTATAGATATATGAGCTGAAATGCACTTTCCTCTGTCTATATTTTCGAAGAGATTATGTAAAATTAATGTTAATCTTTCTTTAAATATTTGGTGAAATTTTCCAGTTAAACCAATTGGGCATGGAGAATTCTATATAAGAAGGTTTTAGTTATTATATGTAATTCATATTGAATGAGTTGTAATTGTTACTTTGTAAGAATTAGTGCATTTTATCTGAGCCAATATTATGTTTGTAGACTTCTTGTTATTTGTTATCTTACCCTTTTGATGTCTAAAATTTCTGTAACTATTTCCCCTCTTTTATTCCCAATATTATGTCTCCTTTCTTTCTTCATTGTCAGTGTGATAGAATTTTGTCAAATTTATTGATCTTTTCAAGTAACCAATTCCATTGACCTTTTCCTATTTTTCTGTATTCAGTTTCAGTAGTCTGCTCTTTAGTATTTCCTTCCTTCAGTTTGCTTCAAGTTTATTTTGTCTTCCTTGTTTTTCTTGTTTCTTCAATAGCATGGGTTATTATTTTGAGTCATACTCTTTTCTAATGTCAGCATCTTGTACAAATTTTCTTCTGATTTTCTATGTTTACATGAGCTGCACATGATTATGATGTATTGTATTTTGATATATATTGAATTATTCAATCTATTAATATTTTATTGTTTTTGTCCTTATGTGTTCACGAGAGTTATTGATATGAAGTTATTGTTTTTTGTAATGATTTTGTCTTGGTAGTCCTGTCATCATAAAATGAGTATAAAAGTGCTTCTTCCTCTTCTATTTTCTGAAAGTGATTATGTAAAATTAACACTATTTACTCCTTTTAGAAATTAATTTACTTTCTTTAAATTCATTTTTCACTGGAAGGATTCTCCAATGAAAATATTGGGGCATGGGTTTTGCTTATTTAATTAATAATTAATTTATTTATTAGGTAAATGTTCATTATCTATATTTTGAATTGGTCCATTTTATATAAGAATTGGTCCATTTTATCTAAGTTAAGAAATTTATAGACATAAAGTTGTTCATAATATTGCTTATCTGTTTTTAAAACAGGTTTATTGAAATAAAATTTATATGCCATAGAGTTTACCCATTAATTTTAGATCATATTTATCACACTCAAATCAGTCTTGAACCCATGAATAATAACTCCATATGTCCTCCAAAATTTCTAAATTGTATTATTTTTCTTTTTATTGTTGCTATGAGCATGCTTTACATATACCTGATACAGTACTTTATCATATACATAATTTGCAAATGTTTTCTTCATTCAGATAGTTGTCATTTCATGTTTTTTATGGTGGCCTTTGAAGCACAAAAGTTTTTATCTTTTTATTAACTCCAACTTATCAATATTCTTTTGCATCTCCTGTTTCTGATGTCATATCTAAAAAGTCATTGCCTAACTCAGTATCACAGATGTTTGCTCCCATGTGTGTTTCCCAAGAGTTGTATAATTTTTGCTCTTAAATTTAGGTATATTATCTACTTTTATTTAATTTCTATATCTGGAGAGAGATACAGGTCAAAATTCAAAGTTTTGTGTGTGGATATCTACTTGTTCCAGCATCGTTGATTCACAAGACTATTTTTTTCAATAGAATTGTTTTGTCCTGTTTCTTTAAGATCAGTTAACCCTAAATGTTATGGTTATTTCTTAGTTCTGAATTCTATTTTATGAATCTATATACCAATCCTCATGCCAGTACCACAAATGTTTTGACTATTATAGGTCAGTCATATTTTCATAAGGATTTTGAGATCGACTTCTTGTTTTCTGAATTTTTTTTTAAAAAGCCAGTTAAAATTTTCATAATAATTGCATTTAAAATGTAGATCAATTGGGAGAGTATTTTACTCTTAACAATATTAATATCATAGGCTATCTTTCCATTCATTTAAATATTCTTTAATTTCTTTTAGAAAGTCTGTAGTTTTTAGAGTATAAATTTTACACTTCTTTCATTAAGTTCATGCCTAAATGTTTTATTCTTTGTGATGTTATTTCAAATGGAATTGTTTTTTTGGTTTCATTTTACGATTGCTTATTTTTATTGTACAGAAATATAATTACTCTTGTATATTGATCTTATATATTGCAACTGTGTTGAGCTAATTTAATTTATTGGTTTTAATAGTTTTTAGTTAATTTTTTAGGATTTTCTACAAAAAAAGATTGTGTCATTTACTAATAGATATAGTTTGACTCTTCCTTTCAATCTGAATGTCTTCTATTTTTTTCCTTGCGTAATTGGCTTGTCTAGAGCCTTAAGCACAGTGTTAAACAGAATGGTCAAGAATGGACATAGTTGTCTTGTTGATGATGTTAGTGAAAAAATATTCAGTATTTTTCAAGAAGCATAATGTTACTTCTGAGTTGGTTGGTTTGTTTGTTTGTTTGTAGACATCTATTATCAGATTGAAGATGTTTCCTTCTATTCCTAGTATTTCAAATCTTTTATCATGAAGGAGTGTTGGTTTTTTTCAAGTGCTTTCTTCCTGACACAAACTCAATTTGTAAAAAAATTGCAGTAGCTGCAAAACACAATAAAATGAGGTATGCCTATATTCAAAGTTCTGAATATCTGTTTCACCTTATTACAAAATTTTTTTAAAAAAATGCTTTTTTACTGGCAGCAGAATATGTAATAAATATCAAGTAATTAATGACTGTAAATTAAGCTGAAAACTAATGATGAGCAGCTGTTAGCCCTATGAGGCTTTCTAGTCATAAATATTAACCATGCGTAATGGAAGAAGTAAACTAGTGAAGGTGCCAGTAAACTAGTGGTGGAGAGAGACTCACAGCTCACCCTCTCCCGCAAATAACACCAAGAATTACATCTACAAACCCATTGAATTTCACAGAAAACTTACTAAACTTTGGCAGAGTATCTCTCACTTTGAAATACAGGAGGATTCTCGCACAATCCAGTAAGAGAAAGAAAGAAAAAGAAAATCACCATGGGACTGGTCCTACGGGGAGGGAGCAACATAGGAAGAAAGACACCTCATGCTGGGATTCCCCCCTTTCCATCTGGGAGGTCAGTGGGGACAGAAGTGGAGCTTCTGAGGTTTGGAGGAGAAAGTGGCAGCCACTTGGCAACAGAACTGAGAGAAACTGTCATGGAGGATCCCTGAGATTCCCAACCCTAGACGTGAGCCAGCAGGGACAAGATGGAGCTGGCAGCTGGAGATCAATGATGAGCCGAGGAAAAGGCTGGGGCCCACTGCACAGAGGCAGCCTCAGGGGACTGGAGGGCAGTGTGAGCTCTGGCAGGGGTGGTGTAGAGAACAGTACAGCCTGGGACCCCCATACAAAAGCACTGCTGGTGTGCATGTAGGGGAGGGGCACAACACAGCCACACCATAGCCACTTCCTCTGCTTGGCTTCATTGTTGGTGTGTTCTCATGAGAAGAGAGGTGGGACTCACTCATATCCATCTCTGCTTTGCAGAGGTAGGGCTGAAAGATGAATCCATACCAAGGGACCCTGCAACTTCACAGATGGGACTGAAATTTGTTTACAGCCCCAGGCAGAGAGAGTTGATTTGCTCCACTGGCACCTTTGTGAACCTGTGCCTCTAGGACAAACAGGCAGCTGGTGGAGTTTTGGCACATGATGGGGACGAGTATGGGTATTTACAACAGGCCAGTGTACCTTACCATACATGGAGGCAGGGCCGGGGTCTGTGCTGACTCTGTGATACACTACAGAATCAGGTGTGTGACTGCAGGCTTGCTACAGCAGGTCCTACTGTCTAACATTGGCAGTTCTGTGCTGGTGGTTCCTGGGGCCCAGAACCTGGGGGACACCAGAGTGGGTAGCTGACATTCCCATAGCTAAGGTGGGGACAAAGGCAGCATCAATAAAGAGTAGTTTGTAAGCCTGCATAACAAGTTACAGACAACACCACACAGGGCACTTCCCAGTGGACATCTGTGGAGGTATACTGTGTCTCCTCTTCCCAGCTGAAGTGCTCCAACCCTGCCTACCACACACTGCAACTCAGAAACAGGTTAAGAAGCCTCTATTCCAGCAACAGGGGAACAAACCCAGCCCCTGTCAAGGCTATGACAACCACAGAACCAAAAAGAAAGCCCCACTCAACAACAAGAATCATGACAGGCTCTGATCACCACGACACCAACCACACCCCCAATCAAATGTATAACAACCAATACACATGGAAGAAAGGCATGGCAATCATCCATAATAAGAACAGCCCTCACAACAAAAATATTAGATACACACAGTCTACACAGGAATGCTCCCACTTTAAATAAAAATAAGCAAACAAAATCAGCACTTCAAGACCACAGTAGATAACTGATACTCCTAAATCCATAGAACCAGAGAAATACAAGTAAAATGAAGAAGCAGAGGAACCACTCCCAATTAAAAGAAAGAGAGAAGTCCCCTGAAAGAAAGAACAATGAGACAGACCTCAACAGTCTACTAGATCATGACTTCAAAAAGGGGGGTCATAAAA
The DNA here is from genome assembly GCF_009834535.1 of Camelus ferus. NCBI lineage: Eukaryota > Metazoa > Chordata > Mammalia > Artiodactyla > Camelidae > Camelus > Camelus ferus. The sequence goes on from NC_045732.1 coordinate 58,504,231, forward strand.
GCACTGAAGGAAATGAGAGACTATGAATAGAGACAGAGAATTTTATGAAAAGGAAATAGAAACTATAAAGAGGAACCAATTAAAAACAGAAAACTCAATAGCTGAGATAAGAGCCAACCTTTAGGCAGTAAAAAGCAGACTAGATAATGCAGAGGAACAAATAAGTGATTTAGAAGACAAGATAGCAGAAGTCACCCAATCAGAACAGCAGACAGAAAAGCAAATAAAAACCAATTAAAGCAATATAAGTGACATATGGAATAATGTAAAGTGTGCCAACCTATGCATAATAGTGGGTCCCAGAAGGAGAAGAAAAAGAAAAGGGGATTGAAAAGATATTTGAAGAAATCATGACTGAAAAGTTTCCAAACCTAAAGAAAGAAATAATTATCCAAGTACAGGAGGCACAGAGGGTCCCAAACAAGAAGAAACCAAACAGACCTACACCAAGACATATTATAATTAAAATGGTTAAAGTTAAAGATAAAGAAAATATTCTAAAGGCAGTGAGAGAAAAACAAAGTGTTAGTTACAAGGGGAACCCCCATAAGGCTTTTAGCTGACTTCTCTACACAAACACTATTGGCCAGAAGGGAGTGGCAAGATATATTTAAATAAAGTCCTAAATGAGAAACAGCTGCAACCTCGGATACTCTATCCAGCAAGAATATCCTCTAGAGTAGAAAAAGAGATAAAAACATTCAGACAAGCAAAAACTAAAAGAATTCAGCAATACTAAATCTATCTTAAAAGAAATATTGGAAGGTCTAGTCTAAACAGAAAAGAAGCAGGAAGCTATAGAAGTGAGAAAAACAGTTGGAAGTGTGATAACTACAATGAGTTGCAAGAGAATAAACATGAAGATGTTAAAAAACAAAGGACATCAAAATCATAAAAGGTGGAGGAGGGGAGCAAGAAAATATAGATTTTTAAGAATTCTCTTTAGAATGTGTTAGACCTTATATGACTATCAGTTTAAAGCAAACATATATAGTAATGGCTTAATATACTTGAAAAGCAGGATAACCACAATCAAAAGCATACAAAACTTTTTGAGTCACAAAACCCAAAAAGAAACCAAGATAATACAAAAGAAAATTACCAAACCACAAAAAGAAAGGAACAAAGAGGAAATACCAAATCAACTAGAAAACTAGGTTCCAAGTGGCAATAAACACATATCTATCAATAATTACCATAAATGTCAATGGACTAAATGCTCCAATCAAAAGACATACAGTGGCAGACTGGATAATAAAACAGGAACTTACAATATCCTGCATACAAGAGACCCACTTTAGGGAGAAGGACACACATAGATTGAAAGTGAGAGGATGGAAAAAAGATATTTCATGCAAATGGAAATGACAAGAAAGCAGGAGTAGCAATACTAATTTCAAACAAAATAGACTTTAAAACAAAGGCAATGAAGAAAGATAAAGAAGGACACTATATAATGATTAAAGGAGGAATATGAGATGAAGATACTACACTTGTTAACATATATGCATCCAATATAGGAACACATAAATACATAAAGCATATACTAAAAGACATAAAGGGAGAGATGATGGGAACAAATCATAGTAGGAGAGTTTAATACCCCATTAATATGATTGGGCAGATCTTCCAGACAGAAAATCAATAAGGCAATGGAGAAACTAAATGACACAAGAGAACAGTTGGACTTAGTTGACATTTTTAGGACATTACATCCCCCCTAAAAACAGAATATACATTCTTTTCATGTGCTCATGGATCATTCTTTAGGATAGATCATGTACTCAGGAACAAAAGAAGCCTCAACAAATTTAAGAGGATAGAAATTATTTCAAGCATCTTTTCTGACCACAGTGCCATGAAACTAGAAACCAACTACAGAAAAACAAAGGAGAAAAAAATGAGACCCTGGAGATTAAACAACATGCTACTGAAAAACCAATGGGTCAAAGATGAAATCAAAGAAGAAATTAAAAAATACTTTGAGACAAATGACAATGGAAACACAACCACACAAAATCTATGGGATGCAGCAAAAGTGGCCCTAAGGAGGAAGTTCATAGCAATACAGGCTTTCCTTAAAAACAGAAAAATAATTTCAAGTAAACAACCTAACCTATCACCTAAGAGAAGTAGAAAAAGAAGAGCAAACAAAACCTAAAGTCAGTAGAAGGAAGGAAATAATAAAGACCCAGGAGGAAATAAATAAAACAGAGATCTAAAAAAAATAGAAAAAATCAATCAAACCGAGTTTTTGTTTGTTTGTTTGTCTTAAGAGTAAACAAAATTGACAAACCTCTGGCCAGGCTCTCCAAGATAAAAAGAGAGAGAACATAAATAAACAAAATAAGAAAGTAAAATGGAGAAATTACAACCAATATCACAGAAATACAAAAAAAAAAAAAAAGAGACAGAGAGAGAGAGAATACTATGAACAGCTATATGGAAACAAATTGGACTACCAGGAAGAAATGAACAAGTGTCTGGAAACATACAGTCCACCAAGACTGAATCAAGAATAAATAGACCACTTGAACAGACCAATCACTAGAAATGAAATAGAATTAGCAATAAAATCCTCCCTACTAACAAAAATCCAGGACCATACAGCTTTACTGGGGAGTTCTACCAAACATAACAAGAAGAGCTCATACCAATCCTTCTCAAACTCTTCCAAAAGATTGAAAAGGAGGAAATACTCTCACTCATTCTATGACATCACCATAACCCTGATACCAAAACAGACAAAGATACTACCAAAAGAGAAAATTACAGGCCAATATCACTGAACATAGATGCAGAAATCCTCAACAAAATATTAGCAAACAGAATCCAACAGCACATAAAAAAGATCATGCATCATGATCAAGTTGGATTCATCCCAGGGACACAAGGGTGGTTCAACAAATGCAAATCAATCAATGTGATACACCACATCAATAAAAGAAAAGGCAAAAATCACATGATCATCTCAATAGATATAGAAAAAGCATTTGATAAAATTTAACACCCATTTATGATAAAAACTCTTACCAAAGTGGGTATAGAGGGAACATATCACGGCAAAATAAAAGCTATTTATGACAAACCCATAGCCAGCATCATACTCAACAGTGAAAAACTGAAAGCCTTTCCACTAAAATCTGGAAGAAGACAAAGATGCCCACTCTCACCAATTCTATTCAACAGCCTTGGAAGTCCTGGCCACAGCAATCAGGCAAGAAAAAGAAATAAAAGGGATCCAAATTTGAAGAGAATTGGTAAAATTGTCACTATATGTGGATGACATGATATTATATATAGGAAACCCTAAAAGCTCCACACAAAAACTACTAGAGCTGATAAAAGAATTCAGTAAGGTAGCAGGATACAAGATTAACATACAAAAATCTGTTGTATTTCTTTACACTAACAGTGAATTAGCAGGAAAAGAAAGTAAAGAAACAATCCCTTTTAAAACTGAATCCAAAACAATAAAATACTTAAGAACAAATCAGACCAAGGAGGTGAAAGACTTATACATGGAGAACTACAAAATATTGATTAAGGAAATTAATGATGACTTAAAGAAATGGAAAGATGTCCCATGCACTTTGATTGGAAGAATCAGTATTGTTAAAATGGTCATACTGCACAAGGCAATCTACAGATTTAATGTCATACCTATCAAATTATCCAATACATGGAATCACAAAAGACCCAGAATTGCCAAAGCAATACTGCAGGAAATGAATGAAGCTGGAAGAATAACCCTCCCAGACTTCAGACAATACTACAGAGCTACAGTCATCAAAACTGCGATATTGGCATAAAAACAGACATATGGATCAATGGAACAGGAGAGCCCAGAAATAAACCCACAGACCTATGGTGAATTAATCTTTGACAAAGGAGGCAAGAATATACAATGGAGAAAAGACAGTCCTTCAGCAAGTGTTTTTGGGAAAACTGGATAGCAGCATGTAAATCAGTGAAGTTAGAGCACTCCCTCACACCATACACAGAAATAAACTCAAAATGGCTTAAAGAATTAAATATAAGAGAAGACACAATAAATCTCCTAGAATAATACATAGGCAGAACATTCTCTGACATAATTCTTAGCAATGTTTTCCTAGGGCAGTCTACCCAGGCAATAGAAATAAAAACAAAAATAAACAAATGGGACCTAATTAAACTTATAAGCTTTTGCACAGCAAAGGAAACCATAAGCAGAACAAAATGGCTACCTACAGAATGGGAGAAAATATTTGCAAATGATGCGACTGACAAAGGCTTAATTTCCAGACTATATAAATAATTCATAGAACTTAATAACCAAAAAGCAAACAACCCAATCAAAAAATGGGCAGAAGACCTAAACAAGGAATTCTGTAATGAAGACATATGAATGGCCAATAAGCACATGAAAAAATGCTCAATATCACTAATTATCACAGAAATGCAAATCAAAACTACAATGAGGTATCACCTCACACCAATCAGAATGGCCATCATTCAAAAATCCACAAATGATAAATGCTGGAGAGGATGTGGAGAAAAGGGAACCCTCCTACACTGCTGGTGAGAATGTAGTTTGGTGCAGCCATTATGGAAAACAGTATGGAGGGTCCTCAAAAAACTAAAAATATGATCCAGCAATCCCACTCCTGGGTATATATCCAGAGGGAACCCTAATTTGAAAAGATACAGGCAACCCAATGTTCATAGCAGAACAATATACAATAGCCAAGACATGGAAGCAACTTAAATGTCCATCAAGATGACTGGATAAAGAAGTAGTGGTATATTTATACAATGGAATACTACTCAGCCATAAAAAAAGATAAAAATAATGCCATTTGCAGCAACATGGAAGGAACTGGAGATTGTCACTCTCAGTGAAGTAATCCAGGAAGAGAAAGAAAAATACCATACAATATCACTTATATGTGGAATCTAAAAAGAAGTGGAAAAAGGACACTATGAACTCATCAACAAAACAGAAACAGACTTGCAGACATAGTAAATGATCTTATGGTTACCAGGGAAATGGGATGTGAAGGGATAAATTTGAGAGTTTAAGATTTACAAATTTTAGCCACTTAGATATAAAAGTAGATTTAAAAAAACAAATTTCATCTATCACACAGGGAACTATATTCAATATCTTGAATGAATCTTTAATGAAAAATAATATTAAAATGAATATATGTATGTATATGCATGACTGTGACACAGTAAAAAGGCACCAACTATGAACTAGAAATTGGGTTCTCAGCAGACATCAAATCTGCATGCACCTTGATCTTGGACTTCCCAGAATCCAGAACTATGGGAAATAAATTTCTGTTGTGTATAAGCTACCCAATATAAAGTATTTCTGCTATAGTATCCTGAATGAAGACACAGGTTGTTTTGAATCTATATATTGAGTATAGAAAATAGATATTTTCACAATTTTAAGTATATACATAAAATACATTTCCATTTATTTAGCCCTTTCAATTTTTTGTCATCCAAATTTTATAGTTTTTCTCATACAGATCTTATAGATATTTCATAAGATTTATACACTAGTCCTTAACTATCATTAGTTTTCGTGTGTTGAAATAACTCTAGACCCAAGGTGCAGCCACTCCTGCCTAGGATATCATGTCAGGAAACCAAAACTTAGTTAACTTTTGTGTCCCTGTAAATGCTCCACTAGAGAAGAAACATAGTGTATCCAGTCAATCAATCCCCAAATGCCAGGTAGATTTTAGGTTCTATATTTCTATCTTTCTTTCATCTCACCCCAAACAAGGTTTGCTGTGTGACCTCACCCAACTAGATATAGTCTGTTTGTTTTTTTGTTTGTTTTTGGTTCTTTATTCTATAAATGTTTCCTGTCTTCTGCCCTATTTTGCAGTTCTCCAAATGAGACTGTTGCTTCATGAAATGTTAAATACAATTTGTTTGTATTACCTACATTGTCTTCTTTAATCATTTTTAACAGGTTTGGCAATGAGGATGGATACAAAGATGATTGCTAACAGCCTACAGGCAATGAGACAAAACAGACAAGGTGTCCACTATTCCTCACCATTATTGAGGTCTATATGTGGGTTAAGTCACTCTCAAATTTGAGCTCCATTCTCTTGCATGCAGCTCTTTGATTGAAACAAAATTTATTTTTTTTAATTTATACATATATATAAAACATGTATTTCCCAGAAAGGTGCTATGAGCTTGTTAAAGTTTCCAGAAAGGTACTGGGACTCTGGAAACTTTCCAGGGTAGTTATATTGGGAGTCCACAATGGGTGGTAACTGTTAGGTAACTCACAAAGCCTCTAGGTAAATTCTTTAACAAACTGATTGTTCAAGGTTGTGTTGTTCAGTTTCCCTGTATCTGTTAATGTTCCAATATTTTTTCTGTTATTATTTTGTTTCATTTACTTGCCTTCAGAAAAAAATACTTGGTATTATTTCAACCTTCTTAAATTTGTTAAGATACTTGTGACCTAAGATTTTATCTATCCTGGAGAATGTTCTGTGAATGCTTTAGAAGAATGTTTATTCTGTTGCTGTGGGTGCAATATTCAGTTTATTATGTTAGGTCCACTTGGTTTATACCTTTGTTCAAGCCCTCTTTCCTTATTGATCTTCTATCTGGATATTCTATACATTTTTGAAAGCAGCATATTAAAATCAACTATTTTTGTGTTGCTATTTCTTCCTTCATTTCTGTCAATGTTTGCATCTTCATATATTTGGGTGTTCTTATTTACTATTGCCATTTTGTTACTTTTACACCTTACAGCTTTTTTAGTCCCTCTTCATCTCTCTTGACATCTTCATCTGTGTTTCACCGATTTTTTTTGTGATGACATACATTGATTCTTTACTCTTTCTCTTCTGTGTATCTTTGTGGTTACCATGGAGCTTACATGAAACATATTTATAGCAATCTATTTTAAGCTGATAACTTAATCTTAATTGCACATACAAATTGTATTCTTTTACTTCTTCTACACTTTGTTATTGATGTCACAAATATATATATTTTATATTTTGTATTGATTAATATATTTTCATAATTGTATTTTTATAGTTTTGTCTTTTAACATCTGTGTAAGAATTAAATGTGATTTACACACTACCATTATAGAATTACAATATTCTGTATTTGTTCATATATTAAACTTTACCAGTAAGTCTTGTACTTTAATATGCTTTCATGTTTCTATCTAATGTCTTTTCATTTCAACTTGAAGGACTTTATTGAACATTTATTTTAAGTCAAGTCTAGTGATGATGAGCTCCTTCAGCTTCTGCTTATCTGAGAAAATCTTTAATTTTCCTATATTTTATTTTTAAAATTATTACCACAATAAGTTTTGTAGATATCCATCATCTCATATAGATACAAAATAAAAGAAAATTTTAAAATGTTTTCTATATGATGAGAATTCTTAGAATTTGCTGTCTTAAAAATTTGTACATATAACATACAAGGTGTTAAGTATATTATATATTAATATATATAAAAGAGCATATATATGTGTACATATACATATATAGTGTATATACTTTATTTTTTCAAAGACAACTTTCTTGGTTGGTAGTATTCTTTTCTTCAGCACTTTAAATGTATTATCCTCCCTTCTATCATTCAAGTCATTCAAGTTTTCTACTGATAAATCCACTGATAGTCTTATGGGACCTCCCTTGTACATGATGAGTCACTTTTCTCTTGCTTATTTTAAGATATCTCTTTGTCTTTGACTTTGACATTGAATTATAATGTGTCTTGATGTAGACCTCTTTGTATTCATCCTTATTAGGTTCCATTGAACTTCTTCAAAGTGATTACCCATTTCCTCCCATGATTTGTGTAGTTTTCAGCCATTATTTCTTCAAACATGTCTACCTCTTTTCTCTCTCTTTTCTCCTTATAAGACTCCCAAAATGTGCATGTTCTTCTCTCTAATAGTGTCCCATAAGTTCTTTAAACTTTATTCACTCATTTTCATTCTTCTAAAATTTTTCTTTCTTTGACAAGATAATTTCAGATGCCCTAACTTCAAGTTCACTGATTCTTTCTCCTGATCAAGTCTCTTTTTGTATCTTTTTAAAAAATATTTTCGCTTTGTTCATGCATCATTTTCCTCAGCTCATTGACCATGTTTATGATTATTTTCAATTATTTGTCAAGTACTTCAAACATTCCACTTCTTTTGTGTCAGTTTCTGGAGATTTATTTTATCCTTTGCTTGAGCCTTTTTCTGTTTCTTTATATACCTTGTAACTTTGGCTTGAGATTCACACATTTGAAAAGGCAGCCAACTCTCCTAGTATCCATAGACTGAATTCACACTGAGAAAGTCCTTCACCAACCAGCCAACTAAAAATATTGAGAGGTCTCTCAACTTTTTCTGTGGATCCATATTCTCTGGACCTCTGTGTGCAAACTCCTAATTACAGTGATTTTCTTGTTTCCTTTTTCATGTACTTGTAATATTTTGCTCTTTTTGGTATCTGTCCATAGCACCACACATTCTCAGATACTACCACAAGTCACTCAGTTCTCCTCTGTTTTCAGCAGCCCCCCAGGCATCTAGAGTATGTCATTTCCCATTAGCCCTACAAATTGGGCAAGATAGAAACCTTTCTCTAGAAACTCCCCAACCCCCCCAAAAATCAGAATGCTGGATGCATGCTTCACTCTTCTTTCTTCCCCTAAGAGAGAGGCATCTGAGACTTATGAGCTTCTGTCTACTGTACCTTGGTTCCCCTGAAGCAACAGCAATCTACCCTCAGCTCTCTTTTTTCTCAGTGGCTCCAAGGCATCAGTATAGTATGCCAGGTTGTGTCAGTGCTCCAAGACAGGCAACAACAACAACAAAAACAGTCCCTCAGGGATCCCACTGAAAATTCAGTGTTGATTGCATCCTCCAATACTGTACCTCCTGTAGAGAGATGATGGGAGTAGGAATTTTACTCTCACTCCTTCCCTGCTGAACCAGGAGAGGGATTATGGTGAATGACTACTTCAGATCACACCTTTGTTCTCAGTAGCCCCCAATCTGGTATCCTTTCCTGCCAGTACTTATATTCAGGCAAGACGGAAACCAACCTCTTAGGGAACTCCCCAGAAACTTAAACATAAGCCATTTTGTCCCGTATTCTCTTTCCCTCCCCAGGGAGTAGTCAGGAGCTTGCTGGGGCTGCAGAAATCTCTTAATTTATGTGCGGATTTCTCACAAAGGGAATTGGTTTATGTAATGTTGTTCCTTAAGTGTCCCTGTGGGGGTAAGGAAGATCTGGGGCTTCCTATTCCACATTTTGCTCTCTTCATTTATTTTTGAAGAAGAATTATCCTGGATGTAGAAGTTTTGATTGATAGCTTTTCTCTTTCATCATTTTGACTATATTATACTACTCTCTTTTGTTCTTCATGAATTTTGATGGGAAATCGTCTCTTATTCCAATGAGGATCACTTGTATGTATTCAGTCTCGTCTCTTTCAGTTTGCAAGATTCTCTTCGTCTTTGCCTTTCAATAGTTTGACTATGATGTGTCTAGGTATAGATGTCTGAGTATATCCTGCTTATAGTTTTTTGACCTTCCAGAATGAGTAGATTAATGTTTTACATCAAATTTTGGAAGTTTTCAGCTATCATTAATTCAGATATTCTTTATGACATTTTTTTCTTTCCTTATAAGAATTCCATTATGCATATGTTAATGTTAGTGTCCAACAAGTCTCTAAGATTAATTTTTCTTAATTATTTCTTTTTTCTTCCTCACACTGGATAATCTCACTAGATTTATTTTCAAGTTTACTAATTCTTCCTTCTTCCTGTTCAAAACTATTGTTGAGTCCCTTTAGTAAAATTTTAATTTTAGTTATTGTATTGTTCAACTATAGAATCTCTAGTTTTTGGTAAATTGTATCATTTTATTGATATTCTTCATTGTGAGACATCATTCTTACAGTTTCCTTAATCAACTTGGATGTTATTTTCTCTTGTTATTTGAACATTTTAAAAATAGCTTATTTAAATTCCTACCTAGTAAATTCAATGTCTGGGCTCCTCAGGGACAGTTTTTCCTATGTATTGGTTATATATTATTTTTCTTTGCATCTCTTATAATATTTTGGTGAATAGTGAACATTTTAAATAATATAGTGTAGCAAAACCAGAAATCAGATTCTCTTCTCTCCTTAGGGTAGGTTGTTGTTGTTGTTGTTTGCTTGTGTAGTGACCTTTCTAAACTAATTCCGTTTTTAAAGCCTATATCATGTGTAACCACTGACGTCTCTGCTCAGTTAGCATAGTGGCTAGCTAATAATGAAACACTAGATTTTTAAAACACCTAGAATCAGTAAATCACAGGGTGTTTGTTGAGGAACTCTATGTGTGTTTTAGAGGACACCTTCAACATTCAGCCAGGCATTTAATAACTCTGTTTAGCCTTTACTTCTTGCTTTCATTGTGCCTGAAATTCATCACAAAGTGAGAGGTTTGGGATTTCTCATGTATTTCCTTAACATGTGCAGAGTTATACATATGCACAGCCTTCTAGATTCCCAGTAATATATCAAACCATATCAAAGTTGCTATGGATATCTCATTTTCCAACATTTCCTTTTAAGTTTCTTCTTCCACCCCTTGGTTGCTCCATCTTTTATTGCCAACTCAGGCAGCTGCAATCTTAAACAATTTTAGACAATTGCCCCTAGGAAGAAAAGGCTTTTTGTGGTATTTGAGCTATAATTAAGGTCGAATAAAGCCAATTTTGTGAATAGAGTCTACCAAGGAACAAGCAGACAAATCAAATATTGACAGTTCTCTTGATATTAGTCATTGAAGAATGTTCAACCCAATCCTGCCTCTCCATTTGCTGGCAGACTGCTAGATTCCACTGTGATTGCAAACTTTTGATGTTCAGTGCTACCGTGGAGCTGGGTAGCTGGGTGTGGGTGGAAATACATGTTAAAATGTCCCAAAGCTCACTGTTCCTACCAAGAGTCAGCTGTTTTTCTCAAATACATTCTTCCAGATTTCTCCTAGTCTTTAGTTAATTTCAAAAGTGCTGAAAAAGGTGATTCTGACTCTTTTTTTTTTTTTTTGCCAGTGATCCCATTGAATTTATAGAGGAGAGAATTTTTGGAGTTACTCATTTCACAATTTTTACTGATGTCACCCTGATAAGTTTTTAATAATGTTCCTTAAGTGGCAAGGTGATCCAGAAAAAGAATAGCACTCTATATAAAATTAAGAATAAATCACTTCTGATTAAATTCATGTCTTGAGTACAAATCCTTTGAAAAAAATGAAATCTATCCGAAGCCAACATTTTTAAATAGTGAATGGTTTTGTCCGCCCTATGTCACCTAATAACAAGGTGGTTGGTAAATAACCTATCCCCCTACAATTTATTACCTAATATCTGAGTCCAAAGAAATCTTAGCAAAAAATAATATCCATAATATCCATCATTTGACATTTAGGGAGGAGGTTTACAAAGTGGTGAACCTGCATGGGGTGTCATATGGACAACCTATTTTAGTCACTGATCTCTTCAAATCTGAACTATGAATGATAGTGTCTTGTCAACATCTACTGGATTTGGTATTAATCAGAATATTATAGTGCAAGGTATGCTAGAGTAATCAATTTGAACATAAAACTTTAGTAGATTAATCTGCCCAAATTTATTAGTCACACATTTTCAGATGCTGCTTAGTGTTATTTTCCATAATCCAGTGACTCAGGGTCTCAGTGTCATGAAGGGGTTTTTCCCAGCTCAAGTATGAATTTGACACAGGGCTTCAAATACACATCTGGAAATAAGGAGAAACACAGGGATATTCATTGAGCACTAAAAGTCTACCATAAGCACTTCATCTAAGTCGGACAATGCACTTCGCTCTGGAGATACAAATTGTAAAGCATAGTTTTTGTTCTCTTGAGAGTACATGATATTTTGAGGAAGGCAAATAAATAATCACGTTACAGTATGTAACTGCCACAGTAAAGGGTGCCATGGGATCACAGAATAGAGGAATTTGAAACAATTATTTATGGTGGTAGTTGGTCAATTGAGGAGGAATAAGCAGAAACATTTTCCAAGAGATGTTAGTATTTAAGAATTTATTAGTTTGGTACAAAGGAAGGAGAAAGAGCACAGGGTGTTTTACACAAAGAAAAAATGTTTGCATATATAACAAATGTGATAGAACATAATGGGGTTTATACTCTAGAAAGATTTCTTAAGAAGAATAAAGAGGGCAATTTAGGAAAAAAGCAAACAAACGAACAAACACCAGAGGCATACAAAAAGCTGAGTACCTATTGAAATTTATCTTTATCTTGGGCACACACCTTTAGAATCCAGGATCACAATGGTAGATAGTTTTTCAGGTTCCTCACCTTTAGCAGGGCATAGATTTTTAACTGATGCACCCATTCATGTGAAGCTTTCAATATCTCAGCTCAGCTTCTTAGCTGTCTCTTCAAGATCAGGAAAATAGCCAAGAAAAGAAGCCATATTAAATGCAGGGCTTACTTCTCCAGATTCATGTTGTCTCACAACTCTTTATCCAGTAATTCATTTCTAAGTCTTTATTTTTATGATTTTTAGAACATATTTTAATATATTCTCATCCACTTTAAAGTTTTTTTCTCAAACTGGAAGTTTTTTTTTTTTATCACATTTGTCAGTCTACTATGATAAAAATAAATTCTTCCATCAATAATCCTAATCTATATTTCAGCTAAGTATGCTGATTTGCTCTTCCTGAGAAAAATAAGTGGCTCTTATTCATTTTGTTCTCTCCTTCTTTAATAACCACACTTTCTCTCCCTATTCAAATTATCCCCAAGATTTAGCCTGACTCCTAACTCAACTATAAAGCTTCCCTTGGCCACTCCAACTCAAAATAACCTCTACCATCTTTTCACTTTTACTACATTTGTCTGTATTGATCATGATAGCTAATTGTGTTGGTTAATTTTACGTGTCATTTTGGAGGGCATTGGTGGATTAAAGTAAAATTTATATCAGTGAACACTAAATAAGCAGATTGCCCTACATAATGTTGGTGGGCTTCATCCAATCAGTTAAAGGCCTGATTAGAACAAAAAACTGGCCTGCCTGAACAAAAATGAATTCTTTTCAGCAACCTGCCTAAAGAAATTGTATGCATCATTGGCTACCCTGGCTCTTCAGCTGTTAGCTTTTGGGTTGGTACTGGAATATAGGCTCTCCTGGGTCTAGAATAGGCCAGCCCACGCTGCAGATTTTGGACTCACCAGGCTACATAATCACATTAGTGTGTTGTTTTGCATTCTCAGGAGGAACAGAACCAGTTGGATATGTATATAAGACAGTATATATTCACATATTTTTATTCCTTTCCTACAAGCATGGCCATGATCCATGCTAAAGCATATTCTCTTTTACAATTTTATTCCTTGCAAATAGATTTTGTCTCTTCAAGTATATGTAAATGTTTACTTCATGCAAAATTATCAGGAGTGACAAAGGCAATACTATATCGATTAACTATCTAGTACACTTAGTAAGTGGCCTACATGTTTAGTCAATAGGTTAGCACCCCATATATTATAGTTTCTTTAATCCAAAGATAAATGTTCTGTATTTCAAAATCTATGTACGTTTTTCATTTTATTTGGAAAGTCAGTAGGAATTTCTAAAATTTTGAAGTTTATTCTTGCATTTTCAAGGAGGCAGTGCAATACTTCTATAATTGGACTTTGGTTTTTATAGTTCGAGACAAAAAGCAAAATATTTTCTCATAGCCAATTGTACACCCTAAATACTATGGTTTCAGAGACAACTTACACCAAATCAAGGCCACAGATTAAAAAGAAAAATTGTGACACTTAAAGAACAAGCAACAAATGTGAAAATAAACACTACATGAAACTAAAAAGCTTCCATATAGCAAAATAAATCAGCAAATTAAAAAGGCAACTGAAGAATGGGATAAAATACTCCCATTTTTTACCATCCAAAATATATAAGGAACTCATACAATTCAATAGCAAAAAAAAATCCAATTACAAAATGGGCAAAACTTGAATAGGCATTTTTCAGAAAAGATATGCAAATGGTCAACAGGTACATGAAAATGTGTTCAGTATCACTGATCATCAGGGAAATGCAAATTCACAATGAGATATCACCTCACACTTGTTAGAATGACTACTATCAAAAAGGTAAGAGATAAGTGCTAGCAGGAATGTGGAGAAAAGGGAACACTTGTACACTGTTGGTAGGAATGTAAATTGGTACAGCCACAATGGAAAATAGTATGGAGGTTCTGTGAAAAAAAAAAGTAAAACTATCATATATCCAACAATTCATACTGAAGAATAATTAATATATTTTTTAAATTTCTTGCATATTAAAATGGGAAAATCCATCCTCTGCTTCTAACCATAAAGGAATAACAGGGACTAAATTTACTTTCCTAAAAAAAAAATTACAAAGCTGGATAAAATATATAAAGCAGCACTTTTTATAGATTAGAAATTAAGCAATACAAGTATGAGAAAAGGAAAAATACTGAGTTGATCCTTACAAGCCTCTTAGCTGTCAGATTGGAGGTAATTTCAAGACCAGTAAAGGGTGGTTCACATTGATTGCAGGCAGAGCATAAAGTATTGATAATGGAGTAGAGATACATAGAATCCAGAGAGCTTTAGGTGGCAGGAAGTTGGAGGAGTTTCACAGAAGAGAGAAAAGAAAAGAAAAGTTAGAAGTTTTTGTTTTCTCATATATATATATATATATTTGAGATATATGTATATATATATTTGAGATATATATATATATAAAATTTTATATTATTTTATACATATGTGTATATAACAATTTTGTCCAGAAACAGAATAAAATATTGTAGGTAAAAATTTGATGTGTCTTTAAGTGATGATCTACATGATATGTAATTTTTTTTCATGAAGTACTTATTTTTTGGCTTAAGGTAAGTTTAGATTGATTATCTAATTTCTGGATTGGTAAGCAACAAAATGAACATTTATTTTGCACGTTATATCAAGTTGCCAATTTTCAATTTTGACAAAAATCTTATAAGAAAGGCATATCATTTTTTGTACAGAGAGGGAAACTGGCTTATAAAGATCAAGATTATAAGTAGTACAATTAAAATGTGAATACATGTTTATATTGCCTTAAAGACAAGATTTATAGGAGAACCATACACACATGGACCCATTAACACAAATACTATGTACATGTGAACTTACATCTAAATGTAGACGATAGATGATAAATAAGCATATAAAAAGATACTATACATCACTTTTCACTAGGGAATTGCAAATTAAATCAATGAAATACAACCACATACCTATTAGAATAACTGAAAAAGAAGTCTGACATTGAGCAGTTGAGAGAGGATGTAGAGCAATAGAAACGCTCATGCATTGTTGATGGGACTCATACAATGGTACAGCCAGATTGGAAGAAGGTTTATCAGTTTCTTAAAAAGAGAAACATTTCTTCCATACAGTTCAGCAATTGCAGTCCTAGGTATCTACCCAACTCATTTGCAAACTTGCATCCACACAAAAACCTGCATGCAAATGTTTATAGCATCTTTATTCATAATGAACAAAAACCGGAAGTAACTAAGATGTCCTTAAATAGGCCATTCTGGGAAGGCAAAACTGAGAGACAATAAACAAATGAGTGGTTTCCAGGGGTTCAAATGGCTGAGCAGAAGTTGAAATAGGAAAAGTAGAGGAGATTTTTTTAGAGTGGTGAAACTACTATGTATGTAATTATAATGGTGAATTTAAAACATTAAAAATAAAAGCATTTCTCAAAGCTCATAGGATTTTACAACACAAAGAATAAACACAAATTACATAAATTAAAAAAGATTTTATATATTTAAGGAGTTGAGGTTCCAGGGATGGAATGCAGAATTTGACAAAATAATCTAAATGTATTATAGATGTATGAAATTACCTCACTGAAGAGGGTAGGGAGAAAGAGATGCTGACATAAGTAACTTTGGAAATGAGTGAAGTCTGCAAGACTAAAGGCAAAACGAACTGTGCATAGGCACTATATAAGTTGAAAAAATAGGCCTTCCTAGAGATTATGAGTTAACAATTCTGAAACCACTAAACATGTGGCCTGGAAGTGAGCAATTAAGTAAGTGGATTGTGGAATGTGAGAGCCAAATTTTTCAGGGTTGGAGTAGAGGTTACATATAAACATAGAGAGAAGACTAGAATTATGCATGTGGCAATGGAGTCAAGTTGGAGACATCAGTATGAACTATTTATTTTAATATAGACAGATTAATACAAATATAAATATTTATCAATATTTATTTATACACAGGTTAGTGTTATCAACTATATCTCCTTGCTCCATTAGATGAGAAAGCCTAGAAGCAATGATCCTAGTAGCAAAAGGCACACCCAGTACCTACATCTTGGTTTCTAACAAAATTCTCCAATAAAAGGAATCATGGCTCCTTAATGAAATAGCTCATTCTAGAGGTGGGGCAAGAAATTCACAAGATAAGTCTAGTGCCTCTTGTTAAACCAAAAGGTAAGAAAATATTTAAGAAAAAACTGACACAGTTTGGTGTTTATCAAAGGAATATAGGAGCCATGGGTAAAAGGCCCCAATGGCCACTGCTGGAAAAAAATTTGAGTCACAAAATAAGTAAACTAGTTTTAGATTATAATCCAAAGCATAAAATAAATATTTGTAAGTTCATACTGATTAAATATATAATTGAGTAAATAAATGAATGAGGAAGATTAGAGAAAACTTCCATGCAAAATAATTCTAAATAACTTATATAAATAATGCACCCTTAAGAAGGTGATGCATAACTGAAAATATGAGCTGCACATAGTGCTGTTTTTCTAGAGTAGATTATAGAAAGGGAGGAAAGAAGAATAACTTTACAGTGGAGAAAACTGAAAAACATTACCTAAGGTGGGTGACCAAGTTTAACTCTAACAGTGATGTGTCATGTTGAGACTATGTACCCTTGATATGATGTGATAAAAGTGGTGCTTTACTTCTCTGGTTTTCCACATATCCCTCCACTCTAATTATGAGGAAAACATCAGACAAACCCCAACTGAGGGAAATTCTACAAAATACCTGAATGGTTCTCAGAACTGTCATGGACATTGAAAACAAAGAAAGTCTGAGAAACTGTCACAGTTCAGAAGTCCTAAGAAGACACAATGACCAAATGTAATGCGGTATATTGAGTGGGATCCTAGAACAAAAAAAGACATGGAAAAAAAACTGTGAAAATTTGAATAAAGTATGGACTTCAGTTAATAATAATATATCAATATCTGTTTATTAATTGTGACAAATATGCCATACAAATGTAAGATGTTAAGAATAGGGCAAACTGGATGTGGGGTATAAAGGCACTCCGTACTATCCTCAAAATAGTTTTGTAAATCTATAACTTATAAATGTTTATTTAAAAAAACCCTTGTGTGAAAAAAAATGCTGAAACATTCTTTTCCTTCCTGAAGCTTAAAGTGAAGTGAACCTACCTTCTCTCATATGTGACAAGGTCATTCCTTCTTCACATATTTTTATTTTTCTGAATCAGTGATGGCTTGAGCTCCAGACTAAAAAGAGGCAATTTTAGCTTAAAGATAAAATCATATACTTAGTTTTTAGTTTTTAAGTTGAGACTAGCTTACAGTGTATTATCCTAACTCAGGAATCATATATATATATATATATGGATGGATTTATATATATATTATGATTCCCGATATATCAGCAAACATTTATCCTTTACCCCTGGAGAAACTTGTGGATTCTATTACTGATGGTAAATGGCATTGTCAACATTGGTATATTCCTCTTAAAGAGATAATAAAAGTGTGTGGTTTTTCCTTATTACATTTTCCATCACAGAAGATATTTTATTTTGCATACTCAATATGTGTTTTCTTTCCAAAGCACTATTTTAGTTCTTATTCTTTACTTTCTCTCTTTTTTTCTTTTATCTTTAAATTTTCATAAGTAAAAGTTGATAGCTTTTTCTACCTCTTTAACTAAGATTTTATATATAAGAATTTTTCTTGTTACACTCAGTTTTTTTGTTTGTTTGTTTCTGCTGTATTAAAACAGAGCGGGTTTTACTCTCCACACAGGAATCAACAATCACAGGGCTCTGAATAATCTTAGCTCATGCAGTCTAAGTTTTAGCACTGTAACACAAGCTTAATCTTCTACCTTTTTCTATCACCACCTCAAATGACTGTTAACAATGCAGAATGAGTGGTATTGCTAGGTACCACATTATAAATAGAAGTAGATCAATATATTCTTTGTACAAATAGATGGCATACAAATAAAACTATTTTACACTAATTCACTAAGATTTCTCAGGGTGGCTTTCCAATCACATGATGTAAACATTCTAAAAAGTTAGTTGTTTTCAATTTAGCTAGATAAATGCAGGTTGACTAGATTTAAAAAATATCTTATCAAAACATATTAAGTTGATGACAAATTTTATTCAAAAATGTATGGATGTCTTGTGAAGAGAATGGTTTCATATATTTTGTTTTAAACTGATTGCTCTGGAATTGTGTAGATCGATGTGTTTCTGTTTTACTTTGCATCTAAAGACACTTAATAATAAAATAGGTCACGAGAAAAGGAACTGAATAAGTTTCAAAGAGATAGTGTAGGGAGAGAGGGATTTATGGTAAGCAGAGGTAATTTATCAAAAGGTAGCATGTATTTAAAACCAAACAAAAAGATATGTCAACTACAATTTTAGAATGTGAGTCCTGGAACAATATCTTCAATTGAAAGTAAAATTCAGAATGATGATAAAACCACTAGAGGTTTAACAGAAAAGGGAACTAAAACCTCTCGTGGATTTGATTGCACATTGTAAGACTGGATTTTCTAAATCAGTTAATCAGAGTTTCCATTATTTCAAACAAACATAGATTAAAAACATGCTTTATTGGACTTCTTAACAATGATTTATTTTTTTCTAGAAAGTATACATAAGTAGAGTCAATAAAATGAGTTTCCTTTTGCACTGAATCATTGAACTTTCAATAGAACATACTTCTGAAATGGGACTTTTCCTCTCTCTCCTCCTTCCTTATTAAAAAAGCTAAGAATCAATATTTCCTTCTTTGTTCACAGAGATTTTTTTATTGTACCAGGGTAAGTGTTTCTTTTTGAGGTGATGAAAATACTCTAAAATTGTGGTTATGTTTGTACAATTCTATGAATATAGTAAAACACACACACACACACATCAAATTGTATGCCTCAAGTGAGTGGGTTTGTGGTGTGAGGATTAGATCTCAGTATGTTAAAACTGTTTGAAATGTTTGGAATATTTAATTCTATAGAGACAGAATGCAGATCATTGTCTGCCTAGGGTTGGGGTTAGGGAGGGAATGGGAAGTGATTACTAACGAGTAGTAGATTTGGCTTCTCAGGCTCAAGTTACTTTAACAGCTAGCTCTCCAATCTAGTCAGTTAGATATTTTCATTTATTTTTTTGTCTAGATGTTTTTGCTTTTGTTTGTTTGCTAATAAATCTGAAAGCAAACTGATCATATTGAAATGATTGTAACACTGTCAATTTTTCTTTTTTGATGCTGACTTTTAAAGTCATGTTTATCAAAACAAAATGTTCTCTATAAAACATATATTTGAAAGCAGTTACACATTTGTTCAGAGGCAGAATAAAATATATGGATTATAATTTTCTGAGACTCTAATTGGTGAAGTACTTGATACGTAGTTTTGTCTATTGGGGAACTGATTTTTTTCATGAAGTATTTGTTTTTTGGCTCAAAAAATATATAGCTTCATTAACCTTCTTTTTAATTGTATGCAAAAACATGAACTCACATTTACTTTATGTTTTATATCAAGTTGCCAACAGACAAAATTGTGGTTCATAGAGATCAAGATTATAAGTAATCAACTTACAGTGTGAATACATGTTTATATTACTTTAAAAACAAGATGTAAAGGAGAAGAACCAGTTACACATGTACCTGTTAACATAAATATGCATACACCTATGTACATATACAGAGCTTCTAATCAAAATTTTGTGGGACATGAGCAGATCATTTGTTGATAAAATTTAAATGAGAATGGAGTTTATATTCATTATTCCATGACTCAACTTCACTCTCTACTCCAGTCTTTCTGACTCTCCAGTGATGCCCTGAATTATCAATGTGCTCTGCTGTAGTCCATAATTTAAAGCATTTCAGTCATTTCTCTGATATCCTCATATAAATTTTAATTAACATTTTGTGACTTGTCCTCTGAATTCTGATATACACTGAAAAACTGACTGAATATCATGCAATGATGCATTTGAGATGCATTTGTATTTTGGATAATACGACTCTGTTCCAAGAAGTACATTCTAGTGACATAATACCACAATGGGAGAGGAATATAAAAAATTAACCATATAAGGACCTTTACTTTAGTAATCCATCTTTTACCCAACCTTCCATCCTAAGCAAACACTAATCTATTTTCTACTTAGATTTCTCTCTTCTGGACATCTCATATAAATGGGTAAATATAGAATGCAGACTTTTGTAACTGGCTCCTTTCACTTTACAGAATGTTTACAAAGTTCATCTATATTGTAGCATTCCTTTTTATATATCAATATTCATTCCTTTTTATAGCCAAATAATATTCCATTGTGTGGTTATACCATACTTTATTTTATCCATCCATCTGTTGAAGAACATTTGGATTGTTTTCACTTTTTGGCTTCATTACCAAATATCCCTGCTAAATTTCGATAAGAGTTCCCCATCCCACCTTTTTTGTTTGTTTTGCTTTTCTCAATCACATCATGAATGTAAGCTAGTTGTAATTTTAGACCTCCTGACCATATGCCACTGGTATTGATGTTGTTTTGTTTTCAACATATCAGATTTCAAGGAAGCTCCAAAAATCTGTTAGTATTATATCATCTGGAAGAAGCTGTCCCTCGAAAATAATGAGAAAAAAACAACTTTAGTAAGAATTATAGTTGCAGTGGGTTGAAACCCATCAACTGTATATAAATTCTCAATTCATAATGATAAATAAAATAAATTCATTCATCTTTCAGTGATGATGGGGATCAAATTTCTTATCTTGAAAATTGGTAAATTAAGAAAAAGAATGAAACATGTATTTTTCTTTGCTAGAAGAGCAGTACCACTAGGTAACCAAGTAGTAGATGAGAAAGTTTGTCTTTATAGGAATATTCTAACTAACAAATACAACGGAAATTATACAATTAGAAGATCCCTATTTTTTGTACTAAAAACATCTTTTATTGAAGTAACATTGATTTATAACGTGTTTCAGGTGTACAACGTTATATTTCGACTTCTGTGTACACTATAACATGATCACCAAAAATTTAGTTCCCATCAGTTACCCTAAGTTGACCCCCTTTACCCATTTCACCCTCCCTTCCCTTTCCTTCTGGTAACCACTACTCTATTCTCTACAGCTGCATGTTTGTTTTTGTTTGATTTGACTTGTTCATTTATTTGGGGTTTTTTTGTTTGTTTTTTATATTCAACATGACTGAAATCATACGATATTTGTCTTTCTCTATATGATATATTTTACTTAGCATAATGCTCTCAAGATCCATCCATGTTGTCGCAAATGGCAAGATTTCATCTTTTTTAACGGCTCATACACATTATTCCATATCTTGGCTATTGTAAATAATGCTGCAATGAACAGAGAGGGTGCATATATCTTTTTGAATTAATGTTTTTGTATTCTTTGTAAATACCCAAAGTGGAATTGCCAGACCATATGATAGCTCTATTCTTAATTTTTTGAGGAATCTCCATGATGTTTTCCATAGTCACTGCACCAATTTGCATTCCCACCAACAGGGTACAAGGGTTCTCTTTTCTCCACATCCTCACCAACACTTGTTATTTCTTGCCTTTTTGATAATAGCCATCCTGACAGGTGTGTGTTGCTATCTCATTGGCATTTTGATTTGCATTTCCCTAAAACATTTATTCTTTAAGCAACTAAACATGTTGCTTTATAAAATATCATTTCAGTCAAAGACTAGTTTTAATACAATTTCCCTCAGAAAATAAATGCCTTTATTTTAGTCTCAAATTTAATACCAACCATGACTGAAATCTTTTAAGTGCTGATCTTAGAATAGCTACTGTGTGTACAAAATAAAATGAAGTACTATTACATAGGTATAACCCTATGACTTTAACTTTGTAAAGTTTTTTTTTTTTTTTTTTTTTTTTTTTTTTTTGCGGGGAGTGTAATTGCCTCCTTTATGGTGGTTCAAATAATTCTAGAATTTTCATAGAAACCAAGGGTTTTCTTACTAAGTAGAATTCATTTTTGCTAAACAATCAGGTGAAAATGAAACATATAAAGTAAAATGGATTTCCCTTGCATTTTATATTAGAACAAAACAAAGTGGTGACATTTAAGTTCAAATAAGCAGTATTGTATTAGCAAGAAAGGTACAATCATCTACAAATATTTAACTTAACAGAAATTGATGGTCTTTATTCTGCCATATTTATTCTATATATTGAAGTATTTTATAAGACTAATAAACTATCTAGTTATATGGGGGAAAGAACTGAGTGCCTAGTTTTTTATTTCAAGTTCAACTGGTAGCATTTTTACATGAAGTTTAAGTTTTTCAAGATTTCATAATAAAGATGTCTCATTAAATAATACATGATATTTCTTTTTTCCAGTTAAAATGGCACTGCACTGTGGTATTAACATAAAATCAGTATTCAAATCCTTCCTCAGTCAGCTTTGAAATTATTTTTATGAAATTATAGTAACTTTTTGCATTCACTTTTATTTCAATTTTTGTGCATAAATTAAAAACTTATTAATATTTATGTCAGATTATTTCTAATTTACAGGATTTAGAGTTTCTTAAGATGCAACCTCATATCATCATTATCTTTCCATTTGAGTCAGTATAGGTGATCTCACTGCTTCTTAGTAGTTGTATGACCACATTCTTCCGTAAAATGGGGAAAATTCTGTTCTGTTTTTTAATTATATCATTATCATTTTATTTATTTATTTTAATTTTTCACACAATTTTAAATTTTAATTTTAAAGTTTTATGCTCCATTTGCAGTTATTACAAATTACTGCCTGTATTCCCCATGTTGTTCAATACCTATTTGTAGCCTATCTTACACCCAATAGTTTGTACCTCCCACTTCCCCACCCCTATATTGTCCCTCCAACCACCCCACCCCACCCAGTGGTAACCACTAGTTTGTTCTCTATAGCTGTGAGTCTGCTTCTTTTTTGTCATATTCACTAGTTTGTTGTATTTTTTAGATTCCACATATAAGTGATATCATACAATAATTGTTTTTCTCTACCTGGCTTCTTTCACTTAGCATAATGCCCTCCAAGTCCATCCATGTTGTTGCAAATGGCAAAATTTCATTCTTTTTTATGGCTAAATAATATTTCATTGTGTTGCGTGCGCATGCACACAAGCATGCAAGCATGCATTTATCACATCTTCTTTATCCATTCATCTATTAATGGACACTTAAGTTGCTTTCATATCTTTGTGATTGTAAATATTACATTTCCACAATAGCATATGAGGGTTTCCTTTTCTCCACATCGTCACCAACATTTGTTATTTATCTTCTTTTTGATGATAGCTATTCTGACAAGTGTGAGGTGATAGCTCATTGTGGTTTTTATTTACATTTCTCTAATAATTAGAGATGTTGAGCATCTTTTCATGTGGCTGTTGGCCATCTGCATTTCCTCTTGGGAAAAAAAATATATATCCAGTTCTTCTACTCATTTTTAATTAGGTTGTTCTTTTTTTTTTTTTTTTTTGATGTTGAGTTATATGAGCCATTTACATATGTTGGATATTTATCCCTGATTGGCCATATCATTTGCAAATATTTTCTCCCATTCAGTAGGTTGTCACTTCATTTTGTCAATGGTTTCCTTTTCTGTATAAAAGCTTTTAATTTAATAGGTCCCATTTGTTTATTTTTGCTTTTATTTCCAATATTTTAGGAGACAGACCAAAAACAAAGCTATTCCTGTGATTTATGTGGAGTGTCCTGTCTATGTTTTCCTCTAGGAGTTTTATAGTATCCAGTCTTAAAATAGGCTTTTATCCATTTTGAGTTTGTTTTTGTATATGATGTTAGAAAATGTTTTAATTTCATTCTTTTACATGTTAGCTCTTCAGTTTTCCCAGCACCACTTTTTGAAGAGACTTTATGTCTTTCCCCAGTGTATATTCTTGCCTCCTTTGTCATATATTAATTGACCATAAGTGATTGGGTTTATTTCTAGACTTTCTATCATATTCCATTGATCTATGGGTCTGTTTTTGTGCCAGTACCATGCTTTTTTGATTACTGTAGCTTTGTAGCATTGTTTGAAGTCAGGAACCATGACCTGTGACTTTCTTCTGTCTGTTGCAAGGGATTTACTCCCTCTAAACTCCAAAAACCTGAACTTACATGCCTCTCTAAGCAGACAAAAATTATAGTAAATTTTAATAGTAACAAAAAATGGTCAAGTTTTGAGTTTAGTGTACAGAATGGAAATATCTGCCTGAGCACCCAAAATAGTAAAGATTATAGAACTCTCTTCCATATGGATAGCACATTATATAGGAAAATAAGAGAGTAACTCTTAGCATTATTAAGTGGCAATAAAAATTAAATGGTTATTCATGTTGCACATTTACAGTGGAACTATCACATTCTCATCACTGCACATTTTGATTACATGATTAAGTATGTACACTTTTTGAATATAAAGTTAGCTATATTTCTACTGACATTTTCTATGGCTTTCTTGTCTGATTGAAGTGTTCTTGAACAGTAAAATATGATTCTAAAAGAAAATGGACTAATATGTTTTTTACAGAGGAATATGCACATGGTGTTGTGGAGAGTTATTTTTCCTCTGTACCTTTTGGTACCCACATTTGGGCCAGTTGGATGCATGCCATTCAAAAATGAATCTAAAACAATTTTTAAGAAAGTTTATTTCTGAAGAAATCAAAAAGTTTAATAGTATCATCACTATAAAATAATTTGTGTTTATATTTCTGGATTAAATTCTCTTTTTATTGAATCAGATTGCATTATTATAGGTTATATGTCCACCATCCATATTAAAAATTGTGACAAATCAAACAAATTGACTTGTCTTTTGGTCACATCTAATTCTTTTACAGTTGAATAGACAGCAATACAAACAGCTATTTGGAATTCTTGTAGTCAATTATTCTTTATTCAGTATCCAAAAAGTACACAGTAGAATTTTAGGTATATATTAAAAAATAAATCCTCACCTGCAATTTAAACATTTGAAACATAAACTTATATGTTCACTAGTAAATTAATTAATATTGAGTACTATACAATATTATACCAGAACTATAAATGTAAATGTGTATGACCACTGATTTGATTCATGATATATGAAAATTTCAGAATAGGCAGAATAAATGCTAGTCTGAAATAAAATCTTTTAAAAGGCAAAATAAATGTTCTTGGAAAATAAAAATCAAAAACAAAAAACAACCTCTTAATGTACTTTGCCTGATATATGCCTGATATGTGGATAAATGTACATGCTAGTTTATTTCACAACTTGTCAAATGTGATGATTAATGTATAGTAGCTGACAATTTATTACTACAAGTTTTTTCAAAGCAGACTCTTAGAAACACTGAGGCATATTCAAAGAATGTTTGTATAGTTCAACATACTTCAAATTAAAAGGGAGTTTTATGAATTAATTTTCCATTGTATTATAACTTTCTGAGTTTATTTTTTTTAACATTTTTTATTGATTTATAATCATTTTACAATGTGTCAAATTCCAGTGTTCAGCACAATTTTTCAGTCATTCATGGACATATACACACTCATTGGCACATTTTTTTCTCTGTGAGTTATCATAACATTTTGTGTATATTTCCCTGGGCTATACAGTGTAATCTTGTTTATCTATTCTACAATTTTGAAATCCCAGGCTATCCCTTCCCACACTCCACCCCCCGGTAACCACAAGTCTGTATTCTCTGTCTGTGAGTCTATTTCTGTCCTGTATTTATGCTTTGTTTTTGTTTGTTTGTTTTTGTTTTTGTTTTTTAGATTCCACATATGAGCGATCTCATATGGTATTTTTCTTTCTCTTTCTGGCTTATTTCACTTAGAATGACATTCTCCAGGAGCATCCATGTTGCTGCAAATGGCATTATGTTGTCGGTTTTTATGGCTGAGTAGTATTCTATTGTATAAATATACCACCTCTTCTTTATCCAGTCACCTGTTGAGGGACATTTAGGCTGTTTCCATGTTTTGGCTATTGTAAATAGTGCTGCTATGAACATTGGGGTGCAGGTGTCATCCTGAAGTAGATTTCCTTCTGGATACAAGCCCAGGAGTGGGATTCCTGGGTCATATGGTAAGTCTATTCCTAGTCTTTTGAGGAATCTCCACACTGTTTTCCATAGTGGCTGCACCAAACTGCATTCCCACCAGCAGTGTAGGAGGGTTCCCCTTTCTCCACAGCCTCTCCAGCATTTGTCATTTGTGGATTTTTGAATGACAGCCGTTCTGACTGGTGTGAGGTGATATCTCATTGTAGTTTTGTTTTTAAAGGCATACTATTAGTTATATGCTACAAGGC
>NC_045732.1:58531089-58539757 GCF_009834535.1 Camelus ferus
TCACTAATTATCAGAGAAATGCAAATCAAAACTACAATGAGGTATCACCTCACACCAGTCAGATTGGCCGTCATTCAAAAATCCACAAATGACAAATGCTGGAGAGGCTGTGGAGAAAGGGGAACCCTCCTACACTGCTGGTGGGAATGCAGTTTGGTGCAGCCACTATGGAAAACAGTGTGGAGATTCCTCAAAAGACTAGGAATAGACTTACCATATGACCCAGGAATCCCACTCCTGGGCATATATCCAGAAGGAACCCTACTTCAGGATGACATCTGCACCCCAATGTTCATAGCAGCACTATTTATAATAGCCAAGACATGGAAACAGCCTAAATGTCCCTCAATAGGTGACTGGATAAAGAAGAGGTGGTATATTTATACAATGGAATACTACTCAGCCATAAAAACCGACAACATAATGCCATTTGCAGCAACATGGATGCTCCTGGAGAATGTCATTCTAAGTGAGGTAAGCCAGAAAGAGAAAGAAAAATACCATATGAGATCGCTCATATGTGGAATCTAAAAAAAACAAAAAAACAAAAACAACAAAAACAAACCATAAATACAAAACAGAAATAGACTCATAGACATAGAATACAAACTTGTGGTTGCCAAGAGGGAGGAGTGTGGGAAGGATAGTTGGGATTTCAAAATTGTAGAATAGATAAACAAGATTATACTGTATAGCACAGGGAAATATACAGAAGATCTTATGGTAGCTCACAGAGAAAAAAATGTGACAATGAATATATACATGTTCATGTATAACTGAAAAATTGTGAACACTGGAATTTGACACAACATTGTAAAATGATTATAAATCAATAAAAAATTTAAAAAAAAAGAAGTGTTTCTTGGTTTGTTACAGTCCTGTGGGACCTGAAACTCAAGCCCCATTAACCAGCAGATCCAGGTTATCAAGGGGTGACTGCTCTCAGCAGTAGCTACAAGTCATGGCACCAGGCATGTGGATAAGTTCCTTTCAAGGAGATACTAGCAACCTGGAGCAGAGCACAGGAAGATCATGGAGTTGCCTCTTGCCAGCATTCCCAGTATCCAGAGAAGATCACAGTCAGCCACTAGGTGTGTACTAAATTAGGAGCCTGACACTCAGCTCAGGCTGTGGCTTTTAATAAATGCAAACTATCTCTTTCAGGAAATGACTAGGAGATGGATGTTTCTGTCTGTTGCCTCTGTGCTGAGCTTTGGGCAAATAGCCATGGTTAGTCTTTGCAAGCCCATTAAAAATTGTTTCTTTGTTCACTATAGTCTTATGGGTCACATGGAAGCAAGTCTTATTGGCTTTCAGAGCTAGGTGTTCAGGAACCTTCTATGTCACCATTTTGGACTAGAATTCATACTCTTCATAAATTTTTTTTTATCTGAAACACAGGTGTTATACATGATTTTAGAATAATTTCTCTTCTTAAAATTTTACATATTAATTATCGTTTTTCATAATTGTTTTATTTAATGTTATGTAATGCTATTATTCCAAAGAATTCTACAAATATTAGACACAAAATTTATCTATTTTTCTGCCTAATACTGCATTTAATTTTATAAATATTTTTAGGCTTGAGAATAAAATGTCCTCCTTAAAGTTATCAATGCAATACACTGCTCCTTAACATTAACATTAATATATTATATATTTATTTGATATTTTAAGGTTATTAAAATTAACAAAATTAAAATCTTTCACAATCATTATTAGTCATTGTAGCATTTTCCTCTTGTTACAATTAATAAAATTTTATATTTCACCTTACAGACATTCAAATATATGCAGAGATTTAAATGAATGCTACATCTAGAACAATTGTCTATAATTGGATGTATTTACATAATAAATATAAATCCAACTGACTTGTTTATATTTTTTATATTCACATTCTCAGTATGATGTTAACCCAACACAATCATAAAATCTACTTAACATATACATATTTAGTAATAGGTATTGAAGTTAGACTTGCAAACACTGAAACTTAAACTTAAACCAAATAGAAAATATGAGCTAAAAACCAGAGCTAAAACTAAATTTTGTTTTAACAATACTTATTATACTTCAAATAATGAAAAGAGAAACTACTGCACTAAAAACTAGCAATGTTATGACATGATCACTCTTATGTATATATGTAGAATTATGTATGTTTTCAAATGTATAATAAATATTAAAAATAGAATACAGATTATCTTTTTGTTTAGACAGCATTTCTTGCTTAAATCCACAATACCATATCTGTAACCTCAATACTAAAGTGTAAAAATCTGGTATTGCTTTATATTTCTGTTTGACACATTGTAAAGAATTTTTTAGGAAAAGGCATTTTAGAGATTATGTCTTATTTTTCAAGAGACTAAACAAATTTTTGAAGTCAATAAAACTAGGATGAAATTATTAAGCTGTTGTTCTAAAATGTATTCTAATTTATTTATCATTTATTCTAATTTATCATTATAAATTATTTATCATTTATTCTAATGACAAATGCTACTCACTATAACAAAGAATAAAAAATATTTATCTCAATAGCTAGACTCATATTGTTGGTAGCATTGAATTACTTTTCTCCTTCCAGTTCTGACTGATTTTTATTAATTCATTCATTTGTTGTTTTAAACATTTACCAGATGTATATCATATACAGATCTGTGCCAGGCTTGGCATTTATTCAAACTGATTGTTCTTGCTCTCACAAAGCTATAGAAACTTTCTTATATTATCCCACTTTATCTTATCACATTCACATTTTGTAAGCATGTCATGTTCTTAATAAAATGATGAGAACGTATAGGTATATGACTTCAATCACACAAAGTAGATTGTGATTATAACATAGAGGACAGTTAGGAAAGTTATCTTCCCAATAAAGTCAATATGCCTATGTGATGGAAACTATGAGAGAATATGGCTTAAGTAAAAGCTTCAAGGCAGATGATGAAGAACTCATAAATACTTGACATGATAACTGCTGGAAGATAATTTTATTGCCTCTTTAAACCTTTTGGTGGTCATCTATTTCATGCCAATAGGAGGTTCTACTATACAGAGTGTTCCTTTCATTTGCTTCTTCACTTTCATTCACACACATCAGCATGACAATTGACACAAAAGATGAAACCACAGGATTTTAAAGTAAGACAAAATATTAAAGGCAATCTAATCCAATTATTTTATTTTATAGCTGAAGATACATACTATTTATTATACAGAAAACTAATTACCAAACTGAGATTAGAACTCAAGCATCAGGATTCCCATTCCAGGGAGTCTTTCTAATATACAAGCATATCTCTAATTTTTTTTTTTTTTTTTGATTCAAAGTACTCTGAGAATTACTGTAATATAAGTATTTTAAAAATATTTCTGGGTCACAGGCTATTTTGCTTTATGACGAAAGAATGGACTCTCTATCTAGGCAAAAGTCACATATATTTATAGAAAATTATGCATAAAATGCAATGAGTTTAGACATTCTGAAACCTTGTGAGATTTTTTTTTTGCCTCAACAATTCAAAAATGTTCCTCCAGAAACATTGCTTTGCATGTAACATCTCTGCCAATTTTAACATTTTCTCTTTATTAGTGGTTTTGAGCAATATGATTAGAATATTGCTTTTGGCATAGTTTCCATCACATACTTTGGATTAATTGAGGTTTTTTTTTTTTTTTTTAATCTTTGGGTGAATAATTGTCTTCTACTTTGAACAATTTTAGTCATTATTTCTCCAAATATTTCTTAAAATGTATTTCCCCTCTTTTTTTTTTCTATTAGGGAATCAAATTCCATGTTCCT
The DNA here is from genome assembly GCF_009834535.1 of Camelus ferus. NCBI lineage: Eukaryota > Metazoa > Chordata > Mammalia > Artiodactyla > Camelidae > Camelus > Camelus ferus. The sequence continues at coordinate 58,534,904 of NC_045732.1, forward strand.
TAGGCCTTTCCCAGTTGTTTCTTAGCTCATTGATACTCCTTTTTAATTTTTTCCCTTTGGTTCTCTATATTTCAGTTTTGGACAGTTTCTCTTCCCATGTCTTTAAGTTCACTGTTATTTTTCCCCTTGTGTGTTGTCTAATCTATCATTGATACTATCCAGGTTTTTTTTTTTTCCCACTGTAAATGTAGTTTTATCTCTAGAAAACCTATTTCATCTCTATGTATAATTTTCAACAATTCCTCGAGGTTTTGAACAAATGGCATACAGTTACAATATTTGTTTTAGTGTATTTTTCTACAAATTCTATCATCTATATCAGCACTGGGTCAGTTTTCATTGATTTTTATTTTATTATGTGTTACATTATCTTGCTTCTTTTAATTCATAGTAATTTTTATGGTGTTCCAGACATTGTAAATTTTTGTTGTTTTCTGCATTTTTTTGCATCTCTATTGGAGATATTGGAGATTTTTCTTGGATGGGGTTAAGTTACTTGGAAAAAATTTGATCCTTTCTGGGCCTGTGGAAGATTTGTCTTATGGGACAAAAACAGCATTCAGTCTTGGGCTAATTACCCAATACTAAAGCAAGACATATCTAAGAATTCTATATGATGCCTTATGAATTATAAGGCTTTCCAATCTGGCTGATGGGGACTATTCATGGCTGTGTCTACACCAAGCATTGCTCCCCCACCCAATTATTTCAGGTAGTTATTTTCTGGCCTTTAGTAGTTTATTCACACACACTGGCTGATTCTATTCATTTGAAGACTCTAGGGTTTTTTAGATCTCCTAAGTTATCTTTCTATTCAGTCCTTTCATCTGTAGTACTTTTGATCTGAAAACTCTACCTACCCTGTCCTCTCAGACTCTGTCTTCCAGCTCTGTCTTCTAAACTCAAGTAGTTCAGCAGCTCTTGCTGGGTTCCTCCATTACTGCACCACAGCCTGGAAACTCTAACCCGGCAGTTAGTAGCAACAATTGTTGAAATTATCTCAGCTATCTTAAAGATCACTGTTCTTCACTGCCTGATACCCATTACACCAAAATTAGTTTTTCACATTAAAAAAAATATTCCAAGGGAATAATAAATCTGACCCTTGTTCCTCTATCTTGCCTATAAATCAAGGATATTTTTCTTAAAAGAATTTACATAATTTTCTCAGTGATACTTTATTCATCAAATTTTGTTATATCTACTGTCAAGGTCACCTTTATCTTGGATAGCCTAATATTTGAGTATTTGCTCCAAAAAATAAAACTGCCCGGACAGCCCATATTTATGCTCCATCAGTGTATATATATTTGTTCTATCAGAATATGATCTTTTATATATTGATTTCCACTTTGCTTTTCTAAGACTACCATTTACTAATGGAACAAAACATTAAGTTTGCCATTTACACTGTGACACAGCCTATTCTTTTTCCCTCAGTGCTTTTATCCTGAATTCCTGTTTCTATAATGGTACTAGCCTTTTGTTTACATTTTTGTCTTCTTCCATCCATCAGTCTTTTAAGTGACATTTACATAATAATTTCCACATAATTATTAATTCCTTTCTATAACACAAAATATTCTTATCTTAAATTTTCTAGTAATGTTAATATATGTACATCTCATCTATAATGTTAGATTGTCAAATCTTTTAAGGCAAACATGAATATTCTTCTTGCATGTTTCTATATAATTAACATGTAACATTTTATATGTATTTTTATACATAAAATATATTAAATAATAGGCCTATAAGAAGTAATATATCAAGCTTTCCTATTTATTCGCTTTAATGAACACTCAAATTTTCCCTCAGGATGGGTTAAAAAAAATCTGTTAGCCAACACCTTCTTTGGAAACTGCTGCTGAACACATATGCAAATGAGTAGGTTAGAAGAATAGCTCTGAGATGGTCTGAGATATTTTTGCTGTATGGAGTAAGACATATTAATTAAACTAGTCTAATTGCTATAACAACATTATTAGTTAAGGTCTTGTCAGGAAACACATGACTTACTCTAAGTAATTGAAGAGACCTTAATGAGGAGATTGTTTACAAGTGTGGGTAGACTTTAGCGAAAGCAGCAAGTAACTGTACATCCTGAGGAGGACTGCAACAATGGTCAGCCATTACTATACCTAGCCTTGAAGGGGTAAGAAAAGCACGTGGTTCCAGGAGAGAGAGCTGTTGGAAAAGCTCATGTTACAGGAACTGTGGACTTTGGTAGAAGACAAGAAATTTGTTGGCAACAAGTCGTAGACGGAGCTGAGGTAATAAATACTTCAATTTCATGTTCCTCTTTTATTCAAATCTCCTGCCAGCATTCCCTGGCAGAAAGAGAGCAAATCTAAACAGCATGGCAGCCCCTTAATTCTTATAAGATAGCCTTTGGGGGCAGAGTTCAGGGTGGAGAATACAGGATAGTGGATCTGGAATGGAAAATGGAAACTATCTGGCACAAAAACAAAAAAAATATTTCATCAGTTTAACAGAGAAGTATATCTTGTTTGTATAAAGTCTGAAATGGTTATTACTAATTATGGGTTGTTTTTCTTGAAGTGTGATTCAAGGATCTGGGATCCTTCCATTTTCTGGCTTCATCATCTTGAAATGGATACTTTGCATGGATAAAGAACATGCAGGATTGTACATAAAATTTTTTTATGTGTTTGGACTGAAAGTGACATATATCTTCTAACCACTTTTCACCATATAGAACTGAATCCTTTAACCGCATGTAACTACAAGGGAACTTGAGAAATACACTCTATGTTACTGAGAAGAGGAAATAGATTGTTCCATCTGCTATTAGTGTGTGTCACACCTCAACCTACATTATTTCACTGGAACATAAGATTTTGAAATCTATGAATGGCTATACACGTCAAAGCTGCACATTTTAGCAGAGTTATTTCCTATTCTCTGCTGCTCTGCCTACTTTTTCTTTCCATTTGAAAGTATGAAATAGTACAAAGGGAGAAGGATTAATCAAGGCAATGAGAGAAAGCTTTTAGAAATATATCATTTGAAAATAGAAATAAGATATGTTTTACTTGTTGAAGGAATAATTATGTTTGTTACAGGAACAAGAGAGATAACACAGATAAACAAATTGAAAACAATTCAGCCATGCAGAGATAATCACAGTGACATTTTTTGTAGTCTCACTATAGGTTTCTATGTATATACACATGTAAATAATTAAAGCTTAGTAATGCAAACAATATTTTTTTAATTAAAAAAACATGGATTTGGAATTTTTAATCTGCTGAAAAATTTAGATCCATGTATCATTTCAAAAGATAATGACATTCTCTCTTCTTGGATTCACTATAATGTACTTAACCCATACACTGCTGATGGGTGTTTTTAGTTGATGCCATTATTCTTACCATTGAAACAATGATATAAACACACATTTGCGCACTATTTAAATATTTTTTCATAATACATTAGTATATTTTGTTATCTACTGTTTGAGTGTACAAGGACTTGCAAAAATATGCTTCTAAGTTAATGCATTAATGCATTTAAGTTCAAATTCAGGTAACCAGAAAATAAACTTTCAATCTCTAAATAAAAATCAAAACACTGATTTACTTATTTCAAGAGTAATATAGACATAACCCTTTAGAATTTAACTACCTTTCATACAATAAACTATTCATATGTTTTGCTTTCAGAAATTAGATAATAACGAACATTTTAAGAAAATATTTAATTTTCATGATTATTTTTCATTCTGTTTATTAAGATCTTTTAGAGTATTAATTTTTAACATATAAAAGCTGTATGTAATGTTTATGACTTGATATATTTGGAGGTAAACTCATTAAACCATCATCACCATCTATACCTGGGTCCTCTCAGGCAATTTATGTTGTCTGATTTTTTTTTTCCTGTTAATGGGTCTTAGTTTCCTGTTTCATTGCATATATCAATTTTTTTGTCATCATTGAAAACTGGGGATTTTAGGTAATATAATGTAGAAATTCTGAATACTGATCCCTTTCCTTGGTACAGATTTTGCTGATAATTGTTTGTTTATTTGTTTAGTTACCTGGCTAGACTATTTTAGTGACGTTAATTTCCCCTGCAGTGTGAAGTATCTGATGCTGCTCCTCAAAAGGTTTAAGCCTTAAGCACGTGTAACAGTCACCTGCATGACAGTGGTTGTAGTGGTATTCTCTTTGACTACCTATTTTCTGGATTTCTCTGATAAGCTATTTGACTCTATTGTTATTACATCCAGCTTTTAGTGTTCACTAATTTCTGCTTGATTTTTCTATTATTTTTGACACTGATCTGAGATATAAATTTCTTCACAAATGGATCTTATTAAAGTCCTTTGCAAGTGTCTTTTTTGTTTGTTTGTTTGTTTTATTTTGTTTATAGAGGTCAGCCTTTGAGGTTTGTTCTGACCTGGTTCTCTTCGGTAAATCTACTAGCCTACAGTGTAGTTTGTTTTCTCGTAGACCTACCAGCCACCTCTTAATTGCTTACCTCAAAAATGTCTTGTTTTTAAGGGTAGTCTCAGGCTTGGACTTTCCCACACTCTGTTTCAAATAAAGTCAATTTGGGGCAGGGGAGGGTATAGCTGAGTGGTAGAGCATATGCTTAGCATGCACGAGGTCCTGGGTTAAATCTCCAGTACCTCCATTAAAAATAAATGAATAAATAAAGTCAGTTCCTTGGTGAGACATTTGGAACAGTGTCTTCTTATGGAAGGTCTTTGCCTCCTGGGCAAATCCTTAAGCCACATCTCATGAACAGGTAGTGGAGATAGTGGCCCACTTCTCTTGGAGTGACACCCTGTTTAATTAGTGAAGGACTACATTAGGGCAGTAGCCT